>NC_088356.1:45667232-45972232 GCF_036884655.1 Musa acuminata AAA Group
ACAAGGCCTTAATACTCTAATTTAGGTTAAGTTCTTTGTATTTGACATGTAAAACATGCGATGAAATTTTCACTTACTGCATGTCATGACATTGGTTATTCAAGATATGCAGCTTTTGATCTTTTAACCTTGTAATTTTGCATATACCGATTGAATAAATCTTGATTTCATATTGCAGTTCAGCAATTATAGCTCCATTGATGGAGTTCTTTACTGCAAGCCTCACTATGACCAACTCTTCAAAATGACCGGCAGCCTGGATAAAATTTTCGAAGGTATACAACACTCTTTTATATGATACGTTGTCATGTTCATATGCTGAAAAGAAACTCTTTCATTCGTGTAGGTGCTCCGAAATCTTCTAAGATAGACAGATCTATCGGTCAACAGGTAGTATAGCTTTGATACGCTTAAACCAAATCGATCCATCGCAATCTTCTTATTTTTCTCATATGCTGCAGGGCATTGCTAATAACCGGTACTCGACTATTTTTCTCGGGACACAAGACAAATGTGTTGAGTGCAAGAAAACAGTGTATCCAATTGAGAAGGTATGTCTGATGTTCATATTATTCTCCTGAAATATGAAGAGAAATTAGATCTGTTAAATCATGTATTTTTCCTCAGTCTATCAATTTTATCCTCCAACTTGAGCCTTTGTGTTTTATCTATGAGATCTAAATGCATAAGCTTAACAGCAAGAATAAAGTTGACTTCAATCTAGTGTTTAATGTATATCGAACTCATTTTATCGAGAGTCACTATTTGTATGTTGAACTGCAAAGTGCAAAATTTGATGACTTGGTCAAGAAATTTCTCATACAAATTTATCTGATTTGCGTGAAATTGTGATGCACATTCAGCAACTGTACTGAATAATTTACAGAATATATTTTAGTAGATCATAAATTTGGCATTATTTTCTTGTGTTCAGGTGGCTGTTGATGGAAACTCATACCACAGGCCCTGCTTCAGGTGCAGCCATGGAGGCTGCACCATTAGCCCATCTAACTTCATCACACATGAGGGAAGACTTTACTGCAAGCACCACCATGCTCAGCTATTTATGACCAAGGGCAATTTCAGCAGCTTCAGCAAGGTTGAAGAGAAGAATGAAGACATAACATTGCCTGCTGATAAAGTTCTTGTTGAAGGTGTCCAAGTTGCATAAACCTCTCCAGTGTTCTTCAAGGCCTTGTGCTTCAATTTTTCCCAAGGCACTTACATGATAGTGTGACAACCAGTTGCTAGTACTAAGCTTTGGAAGAACTTGTCTTTGTTCATATTCTTTTGATGTGTGAGTTGCATAAATCAATGTCTGTTTGAGCTGTATTATGGAGTCATAATAGTTGATGAATAGTTTTTTTATGGAGTCACTGAAGTTACTGAATTGGGCAACAAATGTTTCTTCACTTGCAGACTAACTGAAGTATGGAAAGCAGGAGGAGCATATGATTCATGTAGAACAGTGCTAACTTGACCTGAGTTGGATTGGCTAAACATTAAGGTTTAGTTAAGCACATTTCTTAGCTCTTACAGGGATAAAAATGTAATTTTACATTTATTTTAGGGGTCGGGTTGGACTTGTATTTAACTACGACTCGACACGAACCGTACGTAATATGTTGGGTTGTGTATTGGACTCCGATGAGCCTTCGCTCTTTATCTCTTCCCTTCTCTTTCTCCCATCCGCCCGTCGCCTCATCTCGGCCTTCTCCTCCGCCGTTCGCGAGACAACCAATCCTCTCCTTCCCGTCTTCGATCCCCATTCCCCTCAATACCTCCTCCAGGAGTCCTTCCCGGGCGGCATGGCGGCGGCCTGTCTACGTCTACCCCGACCCGATCCCCGAATTCGCCAAAGCTGTAATTTGTCTTCCCCATTTGTTTACGTTATTATGTGCGGGCTTTTTTATATTCAAAACTGCTTGGTTTTGGGAACAAACGTTTTACGGTTGATTTTTTACTTTGCAGGAGACTCGGAAGTTCGAGGATGACCTTCGGAGGAAGCTTCTCAAGAGTAAGGAAATCTTCGGCGACGACGTGGATACCGTAGTGGAACTCTGTGGGGAGGTTGGTGATCGCGTACTCTTCGTCTTTGATGTTGTGCATTTGGTTGCTTTATCACTCTCGTTGTCAAGATTTGATTTTGAGATCACAAAATTTGGGCCTTTTAAGTGGCTAGTTAAGAGTACTGATAAAACCCGTGGATTGGAAACTAAAGTGATGTCACTTATAGCCATTTAGATGGGCAGTTCATTCAATTAAGAAAGGGTTTATGCATCCTATCCAGCAATTGAACTGTGACACTGGCAGTCTTGGGCTATCATACTTGAGTAGAAAAATCAGTTTTCTTGTACAATTCAACAACGCACCCAATCTGCTAAATTTGTCTTCCTTAGCAATGATCGATCAAACCAGTATAGTGGAAACCATTATGAACTGTTTAGGTCAAAATTATATGGGATCTTGGGACTGCAATCAGATATTAATAGTTGGACCAACCTATGTTATTTTCATTAACAATATCAAGTCCATAGATTATAATCAAGATCAAGGCACACTAATCAACATATTTGGGATCAATGCCTGTATCCAATTTGCCTGAGTAATAGAATCTCCACAGGAAGGACTTGAAACAGTCAACTTATTTCTGCCTTTGCTGATCTTGGTATATGAGAGATGGTCATTCCTTGCTATACATGGTTTTATACTATCAATTTTTTCTTCCCAAAGATCATTGAAGAAGCCCCTTCACACAACCGTGCTCGATGTTCATGTTTTGTCTAATATACAAGTGGCATGTGCATGGCTTTGTTTTATAAGATTGTTTATAGGGATATTAATTTACCAAATTATCAAAATCTTAACAGCATCTTTTTTGTGCCCTTTAATCTAGATATTCAGCAACTTCTTACATAAGGAGTATGGAGGCCCTGGGACATTGTTGGTGGAACCTTTCACTGAGATGTTGCTTGCACTAAAGGAGAAGAAACTTCCTGGGGCTCCTGTAGCAGCAAGGGCAGCTCTCTTGTGGGCACAAAACTATGTCGATCAGGACTGGGAGATCTGGACTTTCCAGCAATCTCAGTAACCATCGCACATTCAGGTGACCTTGACAATGCCAGTGTAATCTTTGACTAGTTTCTAGAACATTGCAATTTTAAGAATTAAAAGTATTGAATCATCTATGAGTTTCCACATGCCATGATTCTGCATCTCTATTGTCTTGTTTTCTTTCTAATAAGGTCATATTTAGTCTCATATTAGTTTTGTTCCACATTGATCAAAGAGTTGGAGAATCAGGCTATATAAAGAGCCAAAGAGGACTTCTCTTCTCTCATAGAGGCTCCTCAAAATGCAATTTCATGTTCCATAAGTTCCTGGTCATTTATTTTTGTTTCTGAATATTGATTATTGCATCATTATAAGGAGACTCTCTTGACTTTTCTCCTATTCATAACCAGCAACATACTACCATGTCATTCCCTAGATGATTCTCGAACTCTTTCAAGATTTATCTTTTTTCTGCTGTGATTACTGATATTATCTAGATTACTGCACAGAGACTTCTCTAGAATTTTGTTTCTTTCATATCCCCCAGATGCCTACCATCTGAATACCTCCATCATTCTTTCAGTTACTGGGTGATTAGCTGCACGAGTGACTCCTTAGAGAAGTAGGTTGGGGGTTTTAGCTTGGTTCAGGGAAGTCTACTTGTAGTATTTTTTTTCTCTGTCTCACCCGATGGATTTCTCAAGAGATCAGTGTCTTATCGAAACTTGCTATTGGCTACCCCTTCTTGTCGTTGACAATCCTTTACTGAAGCTTGCTATTGAAGTTTGAGCGCAACTGTTGGTCAAATGTCAAAAGTTTTTTTTCTTTTAATCGTCAAACCCGAATTGTCAGTTTGGAACCAATGATTCCAGTTTCATAAAACTTGGAATCAAAGCCAAATCACCGAGGTGTTGTGTCACCACTTTTGCTGCATCCGACTCTCTCTCTCTCTCTCAATAGAACAACTAGCAAAGATGAAGTGGTCATCAAACAGCAACGTGTTGCTGGTGATTACACTAAACCTTGTATTTTCCCATGTCAGTTTTATACATCAGAATGAGAACTACATTCTGATCAAGCTTGGGTTCAGTTTTGGTTGATTCTACATCTTACATCCACTACTAAATCTAATGCCACTGAATCAAGAGATTCAAGTCCTCAAAAACTTGCTTCTCATTAAGGGACATGAATCAACCTTGAACTTTAGTGTCTCTCAGCTGGTTATCAGCGGAGATGCAGTAGTTTACTGTGTTTGCAGAAGTGCTCCTGGGCAAAGTAACAACAGCAAAGAATCCAAAGAGTGCATGTGAGCATGAGAAGTGGGCACACTTGGGCAGATCTGATGATTACACCAATATGATCTGCTTTCTTAGACTAACTGCAACACAAATACAAAACTGTGTCAGGTTTCAGATATGGCTTTCTTGTGATCGACCCATGAGACCTTCGTAATGTCTACCCACAACATTCTTCCCCCGTCACTCTTTGACCAACAGAAAAGATAATGACTTCAGGCCTCCATAATGCATTGATTTCTGTAAGTAGTGGTACTCTCTGTGCACCTAAAGCTCCATCACTGCGGGCTTGCAGCTGCCACCACAAAGATCTCAAGTGCAAAAGTTGGATTCTTGAATACAAAAGGGTATCTAAATAAATTGAAGAAACATTTTATAACTGTCTCTGTTTGCAAGAATAAGACTGGGGAACTAAATATGCAATTTGAATTGTCACATGACTCAGTGGTTGGACCACAGACAAATGATACCTCTCACTGTTCTGTTTGCTAGATCATATCATAGGATTCAATCCACATGCTGACTTGTGAAATGACAGAGAATTGAAAGAAACACAATTGCAAGCAGGAATAAACATATAGATTAACTTGTCAGCCTTTCAAATCAGTAGTTCCTTGAGCAGACCAATCTCCAAAGGTATTTTTAGCTGAAGACCAAAACCAGGTCTTCAGCCTTCAGCTGCAGCAAAAACAAAGTTCATCTGGTTGACAGCATGGTCAACCCTAAAGCAGTCAAAAGAACCACTCTCTTGGTCAGCATTCTTTTTTTCCTAACTTGACTTGGATTTGTCATCACATGCAAATTATATTAATATTATGAGCTGAAATTGTTCGACCAACAAAACATATTCAGAATTTAGAGCCAACATGAAAAATAAGGTAGCAACATCTAGCACATATGGATCTGTGTTTACTCTGACATATACAAATTAAACATATATTAAAGGTAAATTTTAACAGGCAAATCCTCAAGGATACATTTATATCATAAGTTTTCCCCTGGACCAAAACAAAGAGAGATCCACTAGAACATGACCCAAAACCTCTCCAAAAGGACAAGATGTGATGTATCGCGAACAATTGTTAGTCCATGAAGCTCACACTGATGGAAAGAACTTATTGAGATTACAAGGCAATGAGTAGAATTCCTCACTTCTAGTGTCGCCCATGAAGGATCGGAACTTGTGCCACCAATGAAAACCCCTGTCTTTCCTTACAGCACTGTCATGGCGATGGAGGGTATTGTCCAGGAGAAAAGCCACAAAGCCCGCCACAAATGGCTTCGAAGAGAATATCACATTAATGATATCGTTGAACTAGAGAAAAGGAAGGATCATCAGTATACTGGCTACCGGACAAACTAAAGTACGGGAGTGCTAGATGTGGTTTTTAACGTACCCATCTTGCTCCAGTGTGGACCGGACCATAACCAGCAACAGAAGTGTATTCGTTGAAGTACTGTGGAACCGACAAACCCATGAAAACAGAGAATCCTAAGATGAATTTAGTTCGGAAGCTGTTAAGATTGCAGAACTGAAGGAAACTAAGACCTGCAGCACCTGTCAATATATTACACAGTGAATCCAATAATCATCAAAAGTTATCACTAATGGGGATGGCAAGATGTTTAGTACATTGTACTTACCAACATATGCAAAGAAAAGACAGTAAAGAGCTGCAAAAATTGGTGCAGGAATGGATGCAAAAACTGCTCCAAATTTCCCTACCACAAAGACACATGATTAGCTCAGTCGACAGAAGAAAAACAGTCAAATCAGTAATTGAAGACACTTAAACTGAACCGAATTCCCACATTATGTCATCCTTGATCATGCTTCATTAAAATGCATATCTTAATTTCTGCTACCATTTTGAAAGGGAAACTTAAGAAAACAAAACATAGGTTCAGTACAAATTACTTATGTTGCAAACAACACTAGAAATGTGGAGACAGTTTAAATATAAAAAGTTGTATTACATGTATTCTATGCTGTAAAATTTCACTCGAGGATACCGATTTGATGTAGTAACATGACAGGCACCTGGTGAACAGGTATGAATCATGTACCACACTTTGCAAAGCATGGCTATACATGCCAAGGATTAATAATGTTATCTTGGCACAACGAGAAAAGTGAAAGTTCCAATATTTAACAGTTCAAAAGAAAAAGAGAACTCTTATACACCTGTTGCAAGTCTCTAAGGCAACTGACTAGTGCTGCAATACTCGGAGCTTATCAGTGGCTAAAAGAAGCAGCAAATATAGTTGGTAGGGCATTGAGCGAGCTAGAGAGAGAGAGAGAGAGAGAGAGAGAGAGAGAGAGAGGATTTGGCCAACAATGCCTATTTGTGGAGGAAGAGAGGAGAGAAAATTGTCAGAGCAAAAGGACATCACAGAGAGGAGGGATTCGAGAGAGATGTGAGACTACCTTACCACACCCCACAAAGAAGATGGCATCGTTACTAACTGAAAGCCCAAAGAGTTGATGTTTTGGTCGACATGAAACAAAAATAGGCCAAGAGGAGGTCCGCAGCTTGTGTTGATAGATAAGAAAGGTACACATAGAAAGGGTGTAGATTAATATCAAAGTAGTCTAACAATATTAAAGAATAAAGATGAGGATTAAACAATGACAATTGCTAAAGGTAGACACTATGTTTAGATTGACCAAAAGTATATCCTTTAATACCTATTGCGATGCTTCATCCTACTAAGACATTAATGGTTAAAAGATGTTAGATTTTCTTTTGGATGGCTGGAATGAGTAAAAAGGCTGGGGTACTGATAGATCTTAGTCTACATACCTGGTCCATTTTGGGGAATTTTATTACCAATGTAATTGATTAGGCAACTGACCAAATTCTAAAATGGTTCAAATTATTATCATTGATGTGAATTCATTAGCCGCTATGAGCCTAACATTTATGAACTTTGGTACACATGCAAGACAACATCATCATCTAACTACCATTATGAGTGAATTATTTGTAGAAGCAAATTTATTTAGAGTGAACACCTTTGCAGATAGAAACATCACAAATATGAACAATTTACCAAGAATGGAAAAGAAAATCATGAATCCTGCAGATATTTGCACAACCCTCCGACTGCCGACACGTGTCAAAGCCAGCAAACCAGCATTTTCACTGCAGAAGTGTGATGAGTTTCAGATTTTTTTTAGACAAAGAAAAGAGATTTCTCAACTGCCATGAAAGCATGCGAGAAAGTTGAATGTCTAAAATAATCCTTACACTGATACTGATGAACCATTTGCAGTTCCAAATAATCCATCCAACAAGATACCGATACCCTAAATAGTAAAATGTGTTATAAATTTCAGAAAACAAGATAGATCGAAGTTCATGTTACTGCATCACAAACAGAGATGATATTCTCACCTGCCAACCAATGCCTCGACTGAGAACTGAAGGAGGAACTGGTGTTGCACTTGCATACCTTGCGACAGCCATAAAAGTACCAGTGGACTGCATAAGCACAGACATAAGAAAAATCGATCAGCCAACTCCACTGCTTTAAAGAATTTTCCAGTAAGATAGAGTTGTGTGCCAACCTCTACCAGGGCCACAAATGAAGCTGCCATCATTGCAAAAGCCTCACCAGCATCGAAAGTTGGTGCTCCCCATTGAAATGGATATGGGACTCTTATCCTATGCATGGAAATAAAATTACAGTCCACTAATGATACAACTCCAGCTACTCCAAGACAACTTCAGTCCAAGTATCAGGTTAAAACTAAAGAAAGAAGGAAATGAAGACTTACCAAGGAGCACCACCAACAAGACCAGAACGATCAGTACGGCAATGCAGTTGTGTCTTTGGCGGGGAATGTCTATATGCCCCACCAACTGTAAGCAAGTATGCATATAGCCATACAATCACAATTGAAAATATGACAGCAAATCTGTCAAAGACATGCCTCTCTGAATGCATAGCGTGAGGAAGATACTGAGGACATAGATAAAAGCAAGCAATCATGATTCTTTTAATTAAAGAACAGTGCATGATATGCATACATTAGTGCAAAGTAGTCGAATGGAAATATGCATTATCATGTGCATTAGTTACATTGCATTCTTCAGACTGAGTTACCTGTGAGAATATCACTAACAGAACAATCACCGGCAGGCCAATCTCGACACATTTGGCAACCTGCATAGCCATGAAAGGTTAGGTCCACTGTCAAGAGCGACGATAGAGCATTCACTGGAAGTAACCAAAAGCACATAAGAAAATACCAATTATCCCAAGATAGCTCACTAATGCAGTATAAATATAATATCATAATCTCCAGCAGAGTAAATCCTTACCCCCGGAAAACCAAGCTCATAGAGCCCAAACCCAGCTAGTGCGACCAGAGGAACCGCTGACAGTGGACTTAAAAATCTAAAAATCAAAAACAAAAGAAAAGAGCAAAAAGAAAAAACACTTAGAATAAAGTCATATGGTATCAGAGGGAAATAACATTAGTACACTGACCTTGTTACATTGCGCCAAAGCCCGCTGAAGCCAATAATAATTTGAAGTGTCGAAGCCACAATTAGTGCACCCTGGGTTCCACGCATGATACGCAGGAATTTCTGCATAGAAACAACACAAAATCATCAACTTTTTGCAGAATGATGAAAAAGAGGTGCCAATCCAACCAATATCTTGTAGCAACCTCATGAGGATCCACGATATCACTGTAACGCCCCGCTAAGATTATAGATATGGTAGGCATGACAAAGGTGTATGACCCTCCCATCACAGCCGGCAAGCGAGTACCGAAGAATGTTTGGAAAAGAGTGTTAATACCAGCCACAAACAGCAATGTCTGGATTACCCTTGCTTTCTCATCCTAGATTTTGACAAATACAAAATCACACAAGGCATCGACCATAAGAAAAACCTAAAGAACTGCATAATCGAACTTTATTTTCTGCGTCTGTGTGAATTCTCACATTTCCTCCACCCATCTGGGGAACAAGTGCTGTGGGGATGATAACAGTAGTTCCCAGCATAACCAGGTAATGTTGGAAACCAAGAAGAATCACTTCAGCTGCATCAAAAAAACCAAAGCTAACATCAGGTTATCATTCTAACATTAGATCATGGTGTTAAAATAAAGAAAAGGAAGATCATTGACCAAGAATCAAACCAGGAAACAACAGAGCACGGATATGGGCACATAAAGCTTTCATCGTAGAACTCCAAAACTGTATTTTAGTATCATCCGGATGAAAACTTAGAAGAACAAAAGTTTTTTTTTTTTGAATTTTAAATGGAGCAAAAAAGGGGAATCAATTAAGTCTTTTTTTTCCCCTTTTTGCAAGACAATTTACACACTCCACCAACAAAAATTGTGGAAAATTCAGAGAAGCCAAAGTAAAAAACAGAAAAGAAGTGTGCAGAACAGAAATTGCTACAAGAACTTACAAAAATGTTCGACAAGCACCAAAGCTGCAACTAAAATCCATCAAACCGAAGGGGAGTCAATAGCATCCAATGAACAGGAAAACGAGACGGAACACGAAAAACTTACGCCAAGGAGGAGGACTGGTAATGCAGAAGGAAACATTGGGCAGTTGGTCCTTCACCGGATGTGGCACTAACTCGTCCTGCTTCGGCGGCGGCGCTGCTCCGGCCATATCTGACTTCTTCTCCCAAGTGCTCCTCACAAACCCACTTCGAGAACACTAGAAATCGCCAGAAAACGTCACTCCCCCTGCGCACACTCTCCTCGCCCCTAAAAAAGGCAACTTTTCTCCGAGATGTGAAGGGAAACTTCAATATTTGAAGGACTTACGCGTCAAAATCCAATCTTTCACCAACCAAAACGCCAAAATAGCAGTCGCAATCCCACCAGAAGATCCTTCAAGAAAAAGAAAAGGAAGAAGAATACGCAGCCACCCTCCTCATCTGGAGCAGAAGATAGGGAAAAAGCAGTGAGGAGGCGTCCCCCGGATGACTTAAAAAAGTATCACGAACTCAACAAAATGACTCCTTGCTCTCTCCCTCTCTGTCTCTCGTCTGTGCTCAGAGGAATCTTCTGCAAACTCACCACCGCCCCCGCGGTTTATCTCTACAGATCTTCTTGCTCAAGAAAACATTGCCACGTCTCTACACCCTCCACTTCGAGGAATGAACGGAAGAGGCCAAAAGGATATGCAATCCAACCAGGTGATAATATTAAAAAAGAGAGAGAGAGAGAGAGAGAGAGAACAACCGGAGGAGAAGATTATAGAATATCACCCTTCCAAGTTCTCTACCCTTCGCCACACTCATCCCAAGCCTTCCCAAGCCTTCCACAGGACCCACTGTGTTGTGTAGGTACCGCAAACAGTCTAAAGGTTGGATTTTTGCCAGAGTTCAATAACCACTTCAATGTGTGACTGAACCATTTGTACTTGCACTGTAATGACCAACTACTCTGCAAACTCCACCTTCAAAGCATTAGAAACATGACAAGCCTCCTTTTTCTGTTCACAATGAGCTTGAAATTTTCCATTGTGTGATGTTATAATAGATGGAACCACATGCAAATGTCTGATGTTATGATCAGGTGTAACTACAACTACATGCATATGTTTAATGTTTCAGGAATGTTCTTTCCCATGTCTGATGAGCTTCAAACTCCTTATTGTGTGGTATTCTAACATATGGGCACACATGCAAATGTCCAATGTTGTAATGAATGTGAGCACATTGGGCATGAATGGATTTTACTTTGACAGGGATTAATATGACATGCACTGTCCCAGCAAAATTAAAGCCAAACAGATGATAGAGTTGCATGCTAATTTGTTATATGTACTCAAAGATGATATTTTGCATATGATATCTATCCTTATGAAGTTTGAAAATAGTTCATTGTTCCACTATAAATTGTGATGATATAGTATGTAACCAAAATATTCTTTATGTTCTTCTCATATGATCACTCTATTATAATCATTATTTGAACTCATAGTAGTACTTACTCCTTGTGAACTAATAAATGATGTCTCTCTTAGATTAGGTACTAGCTAAAATATGTTTATGTGTCTTACATTAACATTAATGTGAGCTGTAAATTAAAGTTCTGGTAATTAATGATTGTTACACGGATAAAGAAATTGTAAATGTTGGTTCATCCACTAATATTATTATCCCTATTGATTCATGCAACGTTTTTCGTGATCTACATATCTTCGATGCCTTATTTCATGATTCATGGCTTAATGAAGCAGAGGATTTAGATCCTCATTCAGCATCTCTTCTGTTTTCTTCTAGCAAATTATCTTTGATTCTTATTGAAGCACTGCCTAATGCATCTCTTGCACCTTTGCGTCTCCAACAAGCCATTTCTTTCGGTGCTTTGGTGGTGTTTGGTGGGTCGAAGGAGATGACAATCTAATATTGTTCTTGTAAGCTTGTGCAAGTTGTTCCCTCGGGCATGTGGGCAATGATGTAGTGAGTCCAAACTTGCACAAGACACCATTCATGAGCACCATGATTGATGCTAATCCATATATAGGAGTGTCAAGTATCAATTCATGTCCACACACTCTAAATTGAATCTCCTATTAGTATGATCTTAACGTTCTCTTATTCTTCTCCCGCAGTGACAAATAGGTTGGCATAATTTGGGAGAGATATGAAGAATCCAAAATTAAGCATAACAGTGATGAGCATACTAATTTGGGGGAGATTGGAAGAAGATGATAGGAGCTCCAAATCTTTGACTTGGGGCAATTAGGATTTGAGGATAGAACCCAAAAAATAAAAATGCAGTCACAAAAATTCTAAATGTTTAGTGGTCATGTTGTTCCTATCTATTAGGCATATATTTTATGAAGCTGAATGGATTGACAGAAATCAAAATCTTGATCTATTTATAAGTGTATTTTCAATTTTACAATTGAACATCAACATCTATCTCATGATCATAATCGATCACATGGATCAACTTATATCAATTATCATCGGAACTCAATGATTTTTAACCTCGATAATAATCGGATTCTAATCGTAACAATTCACTTGAGTCAAATCGTCAGAGATCTAATGATTGGATTGTTTTCTCTCTTATTTCATTCTCCCTCACTCTTTATCCCTGTTTTTTTCTTAATTAAACATCTTAATTGATTATTAAAAGGCATCAAAACTTTAAAATCATGAAAGAACTCTTTAATTAAAGATATTTATGACTTATTAGTACTTTTTTATTTTTATTAAAATTATATTAAATTAGGATAAACAATTTAAAAGGATTTTTTTATTTTTTCAAATTTTGTTGACCATTTTATGATTAATCAAATTTCAAAATTTAATATTGACATACAATATCCGTTGACACAAAACAATGAACCTAAGCAAAATGATAATTAGTTGATAAAGATTAATCATAATGATATATATATATATATATATATATATATATATATATATATATATATATATATATATATATATATATATATAATGATTGTCATGCTGGCGTCTTACGTGGCTGCTTACTCCGTTTGGATGTTTGATTGGGGCAGATCAATTTTCGCGAGTCACGACGTTAACGGGTTGGACCCGATAATAACACCGGGCGCGGTGTTAACATGCGCGTGCCGCAGCATCCGACCCGATAACGGCGCATGCTCCCACCGGGGCCCCGTGTCGAAACGCCTTCGTGAGACCGATCGTAACTCGGTTAGGCCCTCGTCGGACGGTCGGCGCAGTTTAGCACACGTCGCTGTCGTCGAAACTAAACATCACTCTTTTCCTTTTTACCAATATTTACTTTTTTTGTATTTTTCCTCGCTTCATCACCCGAAGCACGCCCGTTTCTTCTCCCTCTTGCTCTCGTCAGATCGTGAAACCCTTGACCCAAATCGGCCCACCAAATCGCCTCTGATCTATTTCTCGGTCTCTCCTTCCACATCGATACAATTAGGGTTGTTTCTCTTTCGGTTTCTGTTTGCGGGATTCTAACCGGGGTGCGCGTTCCTAGGGTTTGATTCGGTGAAGCTTTTAAGGTTCTTCTTCTATTGGTGGAATTGTTGACGGGTGGAGTGGAGGGGGATTGATGGTTCGTGGCGGAGGAGGGACCGGAGGCACCAAAACAGGGGACGATGAAGGGCTATGCATGGGCCGGAAGGTGAGGAGAGGAAACGACGGTGGCATATGTGGCCGGTCCCTGCGCCCGGGACAGCAACATCAGCAGCAGCAGCTCCTTCTCTTCTAGCTCGTCCTGCGTCGCCCTCGGAGAACCCATCCTTAGAGTTGGAGAATCCACGGTTGCCGTGTGATTCGTTCCTTAAGGTCCCTTTTTTCGTGGGTTTCTTCCTTCTCTGCGTGAGATTCAGGGGAATAGCTTGCCTATGATGATTAAAGCGATCCGCACTTGTCAATTTTAGTTTTTTGAATTTATGATGCTTTTCTTTGGACTGTTTTTGTTAATATTGAAGTTGCCAGGGGGCCTTGTTCGATTCGTAGTCTTTTTGCCTTCATTATTTAACTTGTTGTCTAGATCTCAAGCTGAATACTTCATCTTTTTTGGGTTATTCAAGTGATATGATACGGGGCTTCTGAGATATTTAGCATATGTTCCCTCAAAGAATCTAAATGAAACAGATTTTAATAATTCTAGTGTTTATATGTATTTTCTTGTCTTGCTGTCGACCACAAGTACGTTATTTCTGGTTAAGGACGAACTCACTAGGCACAGTTGGTGTCGCCTAATAAGTGTGCCGAGTGCAAGTGGCTTGTTTTAGATGATGTGAAGTTTCAACTTTGCGGTGAAAAAGTAAGATAACCTTTTATTAAGGGAAAAAGTGTTAAGAGATTTTGCATAGATGAAAGGTAACTGGCTTTTTGGTGTTGGAAATGGACTTGAAATATGATTTGTCGAGTTTTGATGATTCCTTTCTGATGATAGAGTTGGCTTTTGGTCTTTGTGATTATTATTCTGTTACTTATTGTCCTAAACATTCTGTAAACCCTTCAAGTCTCATCTAGGTTTAGAGATGATTGAACCTTTTAGTTAATATTTTTTAAAATTTCACAACACAGTTTTTCTAGGATAAGGTATTTGGACGTATTCCCGCATGATTTAAACATGCATTAGTTGGTTGCAATGGCCTCCTATGCTCTTCGGTTGACTCCATTGATGGGACAATGCCTCTGAGTCAAATTTCTAGTTTCTATATTAAATTCTGTTTTTTCAATTGGAGATCCAATTTGTGACTTGTACGAGTCTGTTTTTATATCTTGTACTGAACCCAGTGGATTTTAGACCTTAAGGGACATTCTTATATTTCTGAATTCTAGATGTAATATTTGTTTGTGTGCTTTGGGTTGAGTTCTGTTTTTTTAATGTTAATTAATGTGTCTTTTTATATAATATACCTAATTTGTTGTTATGTTCTTTTGATAAAAATGCTCTATATTAAGCACAAGATCATATCTGGTATTCACACGTAACTACTGTATTTTGCTATATTATGAGCTGCTCACGGCAACAAATGAAAAGCATTAATTATATTGTCTTAGTCATGACCATTTCAGAATGTCACAAAATCTATTCTTTTGTGTGTGATAGTTTTTATATAGTCTTGTAATACTATTAACCTACTCTATTGAACAGTATGGAACATGTCTTGATCATTTGCTTTCTTTTTCCCTTCAGGATGGGCGAAAAATTCAAGTTGGTGATTGCGCTCTTTTCCAGGCTGGCAGTGCTCCACCTTTCATTGGAATAATTCATTGGATTACATCAGGCAAAGAGGGTCACCTTTGGTTTTGTGTTAATTGGCTTTACCGACCTGCTGATGTTAAGCTTGCAAAAGATGTGTTACTTGAAGCAGCTCCCAATGAAGTATTTTACTCTTTCCACAAGGATGTGATTTCTGCAGCTTCATTGCTTCATCCATGTAAAGTCTCATTTTTAAGGAAGGGTGTTGAGCTTCCAGTAGGAATATCTTCATTTGTATGCAGACGAGTATACGACATTACTAACAAATGTTTATGGTGGTTAACCGATAAAGATTATGTCACTGTGAGTTTTGTGCCCCTTGAGAGTTTTCAATTTCTGTATTGCTCACTCCTTTCTTTGTGGCCCTTTGTTTTGATAAACTGATCACTGTTATCTCTTATGGTTTGTTCTTCTCCTTAGGACCGACAGGAGGAAGTACATCAGCTTTTGAACAAAACTCGACTGGAGATGAACACAGCACCTCAGTCAGGTGGGAATTCACCTACACTCAATGGTCCAACAAGCACACAACAACCAAAATCTGGTTCAGAGAGTGTACATGATACTAACTCCTCTGTCCTGTCTCAGACTAAGGGGAAGAAGAGGGATAAGAGTGATCAGGTTTCTGAGTTTATCAAGAAGGAGCATTCTGCTAAACCAGATGATGGTGGTTCTGTTAGCTTTAAATCTGAGAATATGGTAAAGACAGAAATAGTCAAAATAACAGAAAAAGGCCGGCTTGTAAGCTCTAAAGGGGTTGACAAGTTGTTGAATCTAATGCAGCTTCATAGATCAGAGAGAAAAATAGATGCTTCTGTCCGGATTTTGGTTGCAGATGTGATTGCAGCCACTGATCGATATGATTGCCTTGGGAGGTTTGTGCAGCTTAACGGTGTGCCAATCTTGGATGACTGGCTCCAGGAGGTGTACAAATGGAAGACCAGCGATGGTAGTAGTCCCAAAGAGTGTGATAAAGCTATTGAGGAACTTATTTTAGCTCTCCTTCGAGCACTTGACAAATTGCCTGTGAACCTTAATGCTTTGCAGAGTTGTAATATCGGTAAATCAGTGAACCATTTACGAAATCATAAAAACCCTGAGATCCAGAAAAAAGCTAGGAGTCTTATTGACACCTGGAAGAAACGAGTTGATGCAGAAATTACGAAGATCAATGATGCAAAATCTATCACATCAAGCCAGCCTGTTTGGCAAGTCAAGCCGGAATCTTGTGATGTCTCAAAATCTATCACACCTGCATCCATTGTGGATGTCTCAAAGGACCCACTTTGCAAAGCAGCTACTAACACTGGTGGGGTAGAGATGCCGGCAACCACAGCCAAAGACGAGAAGAGCAGTAGCTCAAGTGAATCTCAGAACAACAGTCAGTCTTGTTCTAGTGATCATGCAAAAACAATTGGTTCTTTGTGGAAGGAAGACAAAAGGAATTCAAGTGCTGGATCAATGAACGCATCTAAGGCTGCTGGTAGTTCAACTTGTCATCGAAGATCAAGCAATGGGTTTTCTGGAGCAAGTATGTCTGCAGTTCATAAGGAAACTCATCTAGGTAAGTCTGGTACTCTCAATAGGATGCCAACATTGGAAAAATCATCACAATCAGATTTGGCATGTGAAAAGCCAATTGATATGTCTGTTGCTAATCGTGGAAATAATCACAGGCTTATTGTAAAACTTCCTAACCATGTTCAAAGCCCTGCTCAAAGTGTAAGTGGAGGTTCCTTTGAAGATCCATCTATTTTGGCCAACAGAGCATCATCTCCTGGGGTCCAGGACAAGCATGAGCACAGTGAGTTCAGAGTGAAACTAAGAGGTGATGTGTTTCGGTCTAATATTGTGGAAAATGATAATACAGAGGCATGGCAAAGCAATGATATCAAAGAACCACCAGTAGGGGCTGGAGATGTCAGATCACTAGCAGCTATCCACGATGAAGAACACATGAGTGCTCAGGATATGCGAAGTGCTACAGAGGCTCCAGGAGCTGCTGGTTCGTCATCTGGAACTGAAAAGGAAGTTTTCTTGACTGAACCAAGCACAAGAAGTTCTTTTAGTTCTATAAATGCCTTAATTGAAAGTTGCATCAAATATTCTGAAGCTAGTGTTCCTTTGGTTGTTGAAGATGATGTTGGGATGAATTTACTTGCAAGTGTGGCAACTGGAGAGATCTCCAATTCTGAGTTAATTTCTCCCACCGTCTCACCTGGAAATTCACCTGCAACAGAGACCAAGTCGAGGTTGTCAAATGATGATGTTGTGGCCCAGAGTCATGTTGAATCTGATGAAGCTGCTTTTGCAGACTCCAAAAAGCAGGTGAAGAGTGTTGGTTCCTTCTTGATTAGTGATGTCTCAAATGAGGATGGGACTGAGCTTTCAGGAAATAATTGTACTGATGTCATTTTGCAGTATAATAAATTAGCAAGCGAGCATGCTGAACAATCTCCCACTGTAGCTATGAGCTCTCATAGGGAGTGTAAACCTGAGGAAGAAAAAGATGGACATCCTTTTGTGTTGAAACCGTCTGAAGTGGAGAAGCAGGGTGATGATGGTACTCCATTTGACGAAAATCCGATGACAGATGGACGGGTCTTGGACCACTATACAGAATACAAGCTTAAAGAAAGAAGCTCATCAGCAGATGAAAACAAACCTCCTATTGAATGTGCCATTCAAAATATTGGAGGTGGCAATATATGCAATTGTGAAATTTCTTGCAAGGATCCTGAGATTTCTGCTTCAGGTATTATCAGAAAACCTGATTGTTGAGGAATCTCAATCATGTCCTTCAGCAGAAGAAGCACTTGAGGTTGCAACCTCATCTGACCACCAACGATCTGTGATGATAGATTCTGTGGAGAGGAGTCGTGATGCTGTTATTACATTGGGTGCTTCTGATGTTCCATTTTCTAAGAATGCTGATGAATCAGTTAGACCAGCAACCACCTCCTCTTATGCTGCTGGGCTTGTTGAAGACTTGAAAATGATGGAGACACATGAACGTCATCAAGAGAGATCAGCCAGTGAAGACCAATTGTCCAGTTGTCAAGCCAAGGAAACTGAGAATCAAGCAAAACCTGCGGGTTCGAGGTTATCTGGGGTTGATTCAGATGTGAGGGCAGATCTTGCATTATCTGCAGAGGCTTCTTCATTGGCTGTTAAAACTGAGCCAGATATTGCCAATAAGCTTGACTTTGATTTGAACGAGGGCATCCTTGGAGATGATGGAAACCTAGATGAGACTGCTGTCTCAGTTGCAACAGTGTGTTCGTCTGCAATTTTTTTTCCCGGCCTGTCTTCTTTTGCAAATGCGATGTCTAACAGCTCACCTGCTCCAATCACAGTAGCTGCACCAGCAAAAGGGCCTTTTGTTCCACCTCAAAACTTATTAAAGAGCAAGGGTGAGACTGGATGGAAAGGCTCAGCTGCCACTAGTGCTTTTCGGCCAGCAGAACCACGAAAAGCTCCAGAGATGCCACCATCTGTTTCTGCAGGGAAGCAGTGCCGCCGTCAACTCAATATTGATCTGAATGAACCTGATGAGAGAGTTCTTGAGGACATGGCTGTCCAGAACTGTGCTAAGTCTTCCAGCTCTGAGTTGGGGACGGTAATAAATCGTGAAGCAACCCCACAGATTTCTGGGGGACTTAATCTTGACTTAAATAGAGTCGATGAAGGCACCGAAAATGGGCAGTTATTAGCAAGCACCACCTATGGATTAGAGGTGCCATTCTTGGCTGTAGGACCAGCATCAGGAGAAGTCCCTAATCGGGTGGCCAATATGTCGAGGGAATTAGATTTAAATAGTGGACCAGGTCTTGATGATGCTTGTGCTGCTCCTACAACTGGGAACCAAAATACAAAATGCACTAGAAGCATCCCTTTTGTACCTCCAGTTGCAGGCATCAGAATGAACACTGTTGACTTGGGAAGTTTATCACCATGGTTTCCCCCTGGTAGTTCATATCCTGCTCAGTCTATACCATCTTCCTTGACTGATAGAGGAGAGCAGCCTTGCCCAATTGTTGCAGCTCCAGGAGCCCAAAGAATTTTGGGGCCAGTTACTGCTAGTGGCCCCTTTGGTGGCGATGGTTATAGGGGTCCCATGTTTTCATCCTCCACAGCCATGGCATTTTCTCCTGCTACAGCATTTCCATATGCTGGATTTGCTTTTGGGTCCAATTTTCCACTTGCATCAACTTCTTTTTCAGGTGGGTCGACAACCTTTGTTGATTCTTCATCTGGAGCTGGTTCAGGTTTCCCTACCATTCCTTCACCATTTTTTGGACAAGCTGGAGCCATTTTATCTAGTTATCCAAGGCCTTACGTGATAAGCCTTCCAGAGGGTAATTCTGATAGCACTCGGAAATGGATTGCACCAGGTCTTGATCTCAATGCAGGACCTGGAAACACAGATTTGGAAGGAAAAGATGAGCGATTGCCCTTGGCATCTAGGCAACTCTTAGTTGCAACCTCGCAAGCATTCACGGAGGAGCAGGTGAGAATGTATGGAGTGCCAGGTGGGGGTTTGAAGAGGAAGGAGCCTGAAGGAGGTTGGGATGCAAACAGATCTACTTACAAACAACTCTCTTGGCAGTGATGAGAGATCAGAAGTAGCAAATGGTTAATAGCAGCGTCTGAATGTGGTGAGTGATAGATCCATTGTATATTATGTGACTGTGACCTCATATTGTTTTCTCTGTCCGGGTTTAATATTGAGATTTATTTTACAGGCAGAGTACACAAGGTAACCACAGGATCAGCTTGCACTAAGTTGTATGTGTGAACCCGCTTGCATGCATCCTGATGCTTCTGGGGGGAAACATGGACCTCAGGAAATTCTGAAACTTGCTGTGTTTCATGTAAATGTTGAGACATGATGCCTCCTTGATACATCAAATTCTGCTGATTCAGCAGTTGCTTTGCCCAGCATTTCTTTAGCTTGTTCAAGCATGTTTTCCAAGGACATCCAAGGGGCTTGTGGTGGACGGTGACAGTAGCATGTTGCTCACTCAGATAATTGCAATGCCAATTCATCATCTCTTTCCCCAATGCCACTGCAATCAGGTGCTTATTCCTTTCTCTAAGGTTTTCTGCCCCCAAAGAGTTGACAGATACTGCTACATGTGTTGATAACATGTTTGCCCAGGCAATTTGCATGCCTTGTATTTATTTCCATGAGCAGAGCAATCAGATATTTGCAATGTCAAGTTTTGTCAATTAACCTCTTAGTTTATCAGCTTGTAACCAACGGCTGCAGTGGCTCGAGTTAGTGAAGCACAGCATGTTTGTTGTTTTTATACTAAATGAGTTACATATATATATATACTATGTGTATATATATATGTATATATATATATATGTATATGTATATATATACATGTATATATATACATACATATATATATATATATATATATATATATTCAATAAAAAATTTAATTCATCAATTGAATTACTTATCATCAAAGTACGGAGTCAACATACATTATTATCTGGCATTATCATATGTTTTTAGATAAGATTCTATAAGTACTATCTTAAATTTCTAGGCCGTATTAGTATATAGTACAGTAGTATAGGATAGAAATACAAGTATGAACACCGATCAAAGATGCCCGAAAATTACAAAGACTATGGGGAATGCATGCACTATGTATGAAGCATATAGTGTCATAGGAAATGCACCTTGGAACCAAATCCTAAATGTAGAATGTCGAATCATACAATGACTTACTTCTCCTATTACATCACAAGAAGAAAAAGGAAGCAAGAAATCACTGGTTGTGACTCGAATAATATTAAGACCTCTTCAATATTACTAAATTCTTTTAGATTTACTTTCATAAAAAACTTGCATAGATGTCATTATAATTAACTTTGTATCAACTGATCGTTAACATAGTGATATGGAAACATAAATTGACATCATTGTATTTTCTTAAAAATATCTATAAAATCATGGGTATTGGATGAACCGATGTTTCGAGCAATAAATTAAACAATCAATATTATCAAATAATTTTAATGATGCAAAAACAATATATTATCACATAATTTTTTACATGTGAGTTTTTATTCTCTTCCATCCTTACAATAAAAAACAAAAAATACTTAGAATACTCTTTAAAGGAAAAAAAAAAATCAAAGATATTTGGTAGTGAAAAAGAGATGCACGTACTTAAATCTTTTTAAGGTTCAAACGGTCCATTAGTAAATCGAAGTGATTCCTGTATTTTCAGTCTGATCTTCAAACCCTAAGAACAAGAACATGCAGTATTCATTATTCATGGAGGTTTCTCCGTAAGCATGTTGCTATTTTGAATATGATTATGAATAGATACATCTTCCTAAGTTTTAATAGGAAGGGAGACATCCAAGGCAAGCCACCAGCAACAAAATCTCCTCTCCAATCAACATTAATTTACTCACCTTAATTGGATAACACAACATCAACACCATGCCAAGACATGCATTAAATCATGCATCCTCTTCCCCCTTCTCTCTCTTTCCCCACCAGTTCTTCTGCGATCTGCGAACATGGCCTTAACGAGTACTCGGCAGTTGCTGCTGTTGCTTGTCGCGCTTGCGTTTGCCTTCTTCTTTCTCTCCTTGATGTGTTATCCCAGACCCTTCATGGCCATCTCCCGAGGAGACCACCTTGGTTTGCGCCCTGCGAATGAGACCACCATCAGTAAGAACTCCTCTCTAGCCACGTACATGGATTCTTCTTCTAATTCTGCTTTTCTGATGGCGATGCAGCGGACTGCGATTTGGCCGATGGCGAATGGGTGCGGGACTTCGATGGATCGGGTTACACCAATGGGTCGTGCCCGTTGATGCTGGAGCACAACTGTGGGAAGTACGGGAAGGATCAAGATTACGTGAACTGGAGGTGGAAGCCGAAGCAGTGCCAACTGCCGAGGTTTCAGGGGAAGGTGTTCTTGGAGATGATGAGGGGGAAGACGATGGCGTTCGTGGGGGACTCGGTCAGCCGGAACCAGATGAGTTCGCTCATCTGCTTCTTGTCTCAGGCATGAAACCAATCATGCAAGCTCTAATTCTGCATGCATGTTGATTTCACATTGCTCATAGTATTTTTTACTATTAAATATTGAATAGACCATGAACTTATAATTTTAAATTATTTTTTCTTTTTGTTCATACACAATTAATTCTAGCATGAGATAGAAGGAGCAAGTCAAGTATATCTAAAATAATACGAAGATAGACGAGAAAAATTAATTAATATTTTTGATGCTAGAAGAAAAGATAGAGGAAACAATTTTCCTGTACAGAATAATCCTGTACAGAATTCAATAATGAAAGAAAAGATGCATGCAGTCCATCTCACAATGGTTGAGACATAGGCTTCTTAATGTTGAAACTTACATCACTCTAAAAAAAGTTGCTAATTCAATTGCCACAAATCACTAATTATCAGCCAATTTATTGGCTCTCACTCAAGTTCTATCATTGCATCCAAACCTAAGCAAAAAGGAAATTGATTCTCATTCCCTTTCCTAAGGTTCTAATTATAAGCTTTACAAAACTCAAAACACTTTTTTATTTTGTAATATAATACAAAATTTACATAAACATTTACCTCTCAATGGTCTCATTGCTGAATTCAAGCAGAAGAAGATACCTAAAAACTAATGGTTAGGCAATAATATCCTCTTCACAGTATGTGCTTGACAATTATTTGTCATGGTTAATCAACAGGTTGAGATTCCACTCGGTGCAAAAAATGAGGATGAAGACACAGTCAAAACTTGGTATTTCCAGTCCTACGACTTCACCCTCATGCAGTTGTGGACCAAATTTTTAGTAGAAGCAGCAGAACAAGTGATCAATGGAACAGGCACTGGATTTTATGATCTGCACTTGGATAGGATTGATATGAGCTGGTCCGGAAAGCTTCCACTGCTTGACTATCTTATCATCTCCGATGGCCACTGGTTCTTCCGAAAACTTTACCTCCATGAGTATGACAAACTGGTAGGCTGTGTGTACTGTTCGGAGGGCAATCTGACAGACTTTGGCATCAACTTTGCCATCCGAAAGGCCTTCAGAACAGCTTTCCAGTTCATTAACAAGTGTGAGGAGTGCGAAGGGTTGGTGACTGTGGTAAGGACATTCGCGCCGGCACATTTTGAGAATGGTACTTGGAATGATGGAGGGGATTGCAGCCGGACGAGGCCATTTGAGGAAGGTGCTATAAGCCTCACTGCCACGGAGTATGATATGAGAAGTGCTCAGGTGGAGGAGCTTGAGAGCATGAGGAGTGCAAAGGGTGGGAAAGGGTTCGGTCTTCTGGATGTGACCAAGGCTATGATGATGAGACCCGATGGTCACCCTAGTTCACACAGGGACTTCATGGGGATGGAGGGCTTCAATGACTGCGTGCATTGGTGCTTACCAGGCCCTGTTGATATGTGGAATGAAATGTTGTTGGCTGTGTTGAAGAAGGGATTGATTGCTACATAAACAATAGGTATCCATCTTTTTCTTACTGTCAGCATTCACTCAGCTCACGCTTGGCATAACAATTAGAGAGAGGAAAGGCAGCTTATTCTGTAAACATGCACAAGGTGCTACATTTTTAGCTGTGGAGCAAAAGCAAAAGAGCTTGTAACAAATACAACATATGTTTCATTCAATTGGCTTTGAAACACAAAATTTCCAAGAGTTTGTATCTGTTAATGTTGCTTTGATGTGCAAAATATTGACTATTAAGTGATGATCTGTAGAAACCCCTCACTACTCTTTATCTCTACTGTTGTTTTTTTACATGCCTTTGCAACTTACTTCATATCTATGCATTTTTCTTTTTTCGTCACCTCTTGCTTTGGTAAGTAGGTCTGATACGTTATCATGAAATCACTTATATTGTCGAAAGAGTTTATGTATATGTTTTAGAATATGAATTCAAAGGTCAAGAAGCAGAGAGTGTATGCATTTCAAGATATCTCGGACTGTTGCTTCGACAATGATTTTTGCTTGTCATGAGGATAACAATGTTGGTAATTTGAACCGGAGGAATGGGGAAGTGATCCCTATGAACTTTGTTGCTTATTGATTGACTGGAGAAAAGAAAAGTAGATATATCAGTAGAGAAAAGAACTTAAATCTCAATTCAATATCAATTTTGGGAATTTTTCGGACTATTATATCGATCCGTAATGCCTCATATCACATAATGAAATAATAAAAGAATTACTAATCACATAGCCTGGTATCAGTCCTTGATATAGTCTGATATCAGTATTTGAGACCATGGTTGAAGGAAGCAGAATTATTTATTTCTTCCTTCTTGTTTGGCTGCATTTTGGTTGATCTGGTTTTCGGTACTTGAATTACTAATAACGATCAGTTTCTAAGAAGTCAAATCTATTTCAACTAATATAAAGGACGAGGAAATCTGATTGGTAATGTGCAGTGTAATCTTACCAAGAAAAAGCAACAAACAAGATAAGAAAGCCTTGAATGGCACTTGAAAGAAGAGAAAAGACAGAAGAAAGCAAAGAAATCCAGGCACAAAGATACAGTAGATAATGTTGTAAGCTTGCATCTTAATGCAACTGCTACTACCTAAGAAGAAAAGCAGATGATACAGAGATGGATAAGCAGTAGTTTGGACAACAGAATAATAAGCTTGTGAAGAACATTGATTTGGACAAGTGAATTGAGAGTCCAAGTAGAAGTAAGCTTATTGTTCCAAACAAGCAGAAATGGTATATTGGCTCAAAACAACATGGAAGATAAGATTGGTGATCGATCCGGTGCAAACATGAAGGTTGATCAAGCAACAAAAGAAAATTTTTACAAGGATTTACTTGTTTGCAGAGTGTGAAACTTCAGGATATAAGTGTATTCTTAGATATGTAAGTTAAATTCACAAGGATTTACTTGTTTGCACAGTGTGAATCTTAAGAATCTAAATAAATTCTTAAGGATCAAACATATTGTGGACATGTATACTCATATTACAAGGATTTACTTGATTGTATGCACCCTGTCAAACTACAGATACTCATTAATATTCAAGTGAAAATAAAACCAGCTCATAAATCACCAGAGGGGTGATGATATGGTACTGAATTAACAATGAAAAACTATGGTGTGGCGGAAACCTACATTCTGAAGACTTTGATGCCATCAAGTTTGATATAAATTAACATAAGAAAATTGTGTTTTTCATGTAATTCTTATCATCCATGAATATTTAAGTTACACCAGCAATTCTGAAAAAACAAAACTACATGAAGGGTGCGAAAAATAACATAAACACAAATGTAAGATTAATTCAGAAAGTGCTCTGTTCAGTAATACAAAAGCATATGAACTGATTAACTTTCAATTTGAATCCTTTCCTCTGCACCTTATCTCCTTATCGCGAAATTGACACCAACAAAACTGTAGAGATGGCAGGTGATTAAAACTGGACTGCATCTTTAAATTGCTGGCACAGGATACAAGTCCTGGCCAGTTCATCTAAACAACATGCCTTTTGATCAAGAATTAGCTTTTCTTCCTCTTAAAACTAAAAACTTGTGCACTGTGTTCATGTGATCCACTAGTAAGACCATTATGATTGTGAATGCATAGTAAATGCTCTTTGTTGATTGATCAAAAATAAGTTGAACATATTTGTGATCTGGTCACAGAATATTAAACTTTGGTTAATCCAGATTTATTTTAGAACTAGTAGTTGCCTACTTGTTTGATCATTTTATGCTACTGTGCATGATTTAGAAAGTTCAGCTATCTCTGAATTGCTCAAATCAATAGAATGTTGTTCTACCTTTGGATCGACACAAAAAAAAGAAACTACAGTGCCAGGTTCCCAAACTGGTTAGAGTAAGTCCCATAACTTCTTGTTATGCCCAGGAGTTACATTGACTGATCTTCTATCTCTCATAAGGACAATTATTGACAGACAATTATTGCATAAATTCTGATATTTCTTGACAGACAATTATTGCATAAACCAAATACCAATAATTTATATGTAGGATTGCAACTAGATGACAAAGGAACAATGCATAATCATGATTAAATTATAAAGATGACCTCTCTCATTAAACAACTAGTAGTGCTTAATGGAATCTCAACTGAACTTTATGCCTTCTATTTGCCACATAAGCATTTCAAATCTCATATTTCTTTCTGGCTAAGAGAGGTCAATGGCCATTAACATAATGCAAATACATATTTCATAGGGTTGACATCAGATGGGATCAGTGCTGCTTGAATGATTATCTTCAGTTGCTATGCATTCTGATTGTACATCTGAATGGTAAACATGAATCAGCATTCCAAGTGAAAGAGGTCCGGTAGGCTAAAATTTCTCTTCTTTACTTGGAGAATGACACAAACATAAAAATAATACCATGGATGGGTCAAGTGTTTGCTCTCCTTTGTGGTCTCCATTAAATGATGGTGACATATAGGAGGAGAGATTGAATTCCCCATGCAACTGGTATGGAAGGTGCTTTGTGGGTCAATGACACCTCTTGCACTTAGTGGATGAAGACACAGCTTGCTTTAAGTTGGTAAAGCAGTGAAGACCAGATTAGAAGAACTTTGTTGCAATCTGCAGGCATCCACAAAAAGGAGCTTTGTGGTAGCTTGGTGGCTCACACTCTGTTATAGGCACCTAATCAAAAGAGAAGTCTTGTGTTCATCTGCTTTACATGTTTGAAGTCTTCTGAATGGCAAACTGCACATCATAAGCAAACTGATTCATTCAATGCACTCAGAGGAAGAAAAGGCTGGTATAGAAAAATCATATCAGAGCAACTCATATTTTCATTGAGCAGCAGAAACATAATTTAGACTCCTTTTTGATCTATAGCTTGCCAGCTTAATATAAATTCCTCTCCCTAAAATTAGATTAATCTTAAAATTTTTCTCATGTAACACATCTCGTGAAATCTATGGACTGAGGATAAAGACTGGAAAAAAGAATTATTATGAATTTTGTCTTGTTAAACTTAAAACAATCATTATGTACATAATCTTCCATCCTTGTTCTTAGCAGACAATGTGCAAGAAATGACACACAATTCAAGTTCTATATTTTTGTGATCCAGATCTGGGATTAAGTTTGCATGGACTTACAAACAAGCTATACTTTTGCTGACTATGTCCTGAAATGATGCAGATGAATCAACATCAATCACTTGATGAACAGTGTAGTAACAAAAGAAAATTAAATAAGCTTAAATTAAACAAAGGATACAAATTGGATGGGACCTCCTCATTCATTCACAATGATGATAAATGGTGTCTCATTATTAGTATTATCATTTTCTATTTTTGTCACTGTCACATTGTCACCACTGCTATAGATGAAAAGATCTTAGCCACTAAAAGAAAGAGATCAAGTTGCTGAAAAGACTGTAGAAGAGCATTAGAAGTCTGTAATAAACTATACCCATCTTAGTTTCAAAATAAATAAAAAAACAAAATTCTTTTTAGTGATGAGAAATTATTATATCTAAAAGTGTAGTATATTCCTTATCCTGATTAGACCTTATCTTTTAATTTGGTCATTATCATGAGCTGATAAAGATAAGAATATTCATTGACCACTATTCTAGAAAAAGAAAATGGATTGTGAAGCAGTTCAAGTGCAAACCCAAAACCCAAAGGAGAGATTAAATGAGAGGTGACTTCTTGGACAGTAATCTTGTCTCTTGCTCATGTGGATACAAACAGGTTGGTGAAGTATAGATCTGAAGTTTTTTTTGGGGATTTTTACATAGCCATCCTACAAAAGTTTGGGAATAGCATACTTGCTATCGCAAATTTTAATAAAGCAATTATATCTCTCCTGTTGATGTTCTTCAACAAAAAATCTAATAATAATCCAACAGATTGAGTTTAAAATTTGTAATATATATATATATATATATATATATATATATATATATATATATATATATATATATATATATATATATATTCTTCCAAAGTGGTTTAAATTTAATACATATTCCTACATAACTCAAAACTTTACTTAAGAAATATCAATGCGGAAACTTTAAATAGCATCAATGTTTCTTCAATATCCTTTTACATTAATGATTTTTATATTCAATCTTAAAAAACTAAGTTTAGAAAATAAGAGGTAAAAAAATCAAGTGATAAGTACTACAATATATTTAAAAAAATTTAATAATTTTGAAATATATTAATAGATAGATGGTTACAAAATTGATATTATAGAAAGTAGAGACTCTCTATGTATGTTTTTATTCTCAGCTCATTGAACTTGAGTTGTTAAACTAGATTGCTTGAAAGGGATTTTGTTCACCTCTTATTGGATTTGAAAGTTTGTCACCCTATCAAAATAAATAAATCCCCTTATCATTATGATAATAATTAACTTATAAATTTTCAGAGCATATATACAAAAAGGTATATTCACATATGAAGTATGACTTAGTAACTATCCCTTTCTATACGATGCATCTATTCATGATAAACAAAATATATAAAATATTTAACACAACAAAAATATCACCTTTGTTTGTGATGTGTCCACTTAAAATAAAAAAGAAATATTTTAAAAAATTAATGCTATTAAGGTGTCCCCTTTGTATTATTTGTATACAATGAGTTTACTTAAGACAAATATATATATATATATATATATATATATATATATATATATATATATATATTTATTTATTTATTTATTTATTTAAACTACCTAATATAATATTCCCTTAGGATAAAAAAATATTTGAAGCACATAATATGACTAAATTATCCCTTTTGCATTTTGTATATGATATATTCATCGAGTATGAAATATATCTTTAAGTGCTTACTTAATGAATGTGTTTACATGTGATTGTCCAAGATAGAAAATATCTATAATATCTAATAAAAGAAAAATATCATCTTCGCATGCAATATATTCGCTTAGAACACTTTACATATAACACATTTCTTAGGAGAAAAATATCAAGAGTACCGACATGACCAAGGTGCCTTCTTTGCGCATGATGCATGCCACCCAATATAAAAACATCCAAGGCTTCATGTATGACCAAAGTGACACCTTTGTAAACCATATATTCATCTAATATAAAAGCCATTTACATCACCCAACATAAATAAGTCATCTCTTTGCATGTGATATGGTTGCCTAGAACAGAAAAATATCTAATGTGATCAAAGTATTCTTTTTGAACAAAATGCATCCATTAAAATAAAAATATATATTCAAAATATTTGATGTGATCAAAGCACCTTTTCATGTTTGATGCATCTTCCAAGGACAACAAATATATAAATAAATAATTGATGTGAGAAAAATATTGAGGGCAAACGATATAATACCAATCTTACATGTTAGATAAGAAGAATATTCTCTTATTATTATTATTATTATTATTATTATTATTATATATATATATATATATATATATATATATATATATATATATATATATATATATATATATATATATATATATATATATATATATAGAAGAGGCAAATATGCTATTTAGCCTTATTATTATTTTCGGATTAAATTGGGTAAGGCAACCGACGTGGCAATACAATGCACGGCAAACATACGCAATGATTGGACCTGAATACCTCCCTTCCCTTAATATTCGGTTGCCGGGTCCCACCATTTCCACCGTCCACAGATCCACCGTCGATTGTAAAATTCGAACGGTTCAAAATACGTCGCATATGATCGTATATGCGCGGCTCTATCGGAAACTATCTCATGCACCGGTTTCATGGTCTCCCGATCCGTGCGAACTGGGAGAAGCGGCCCGCTCATCGACGGTCTAGATTGAGTGTTCGTGCATCTCAACCGTCGATCGCTCGATCGCGACATCTGAAGCAGCTGTCCGACAGATTAAAATGAGCGGACGGCGACGGGGAGTCGCCCCGTTTCAATCGCTACTGCTTCGTACCTCCACCAATCTCCCTCGTCTCCGCCTCGCGCCCGCGCCCGCCGGTGGCCCGAGGACCACTGGATCGCTTCATCGCGTGGGCTCTGAGTTCCTTGTGGGATTGGGATTCTAATCAGCAGGCAATAGCTTGCTTTGTTATTTGAATTTCTTCTGGAGGCGTATCTCTTCCCGATTTTTAGGAGTTTTACCCGAAAGAGATTATTTGCTGACAATTCTTCAACGGGATTTGAGATCCTCCGCTATTCCGAAAGATCTTTTGTAGATTCATTGTTATGCTTGTTTTGATCGGAGTCGTTCGTGAAGATTCTGATTTGATTGATGGTTTTTGGGAAGAAAACTGGGATTTTACACGTCGGTTTTCGCTAGATATGATTTTTAACGGTTCATGGGAAAAATTCGTTTTTTGATAGCTGAGTTTTGATTGTTTATGACTCTTTCGACAGATTCCAAAGCGTCTTCTTCGTAATTCTTTGCTTGTCGAAATCGTTTCGGAGGGCAAATTTAGTGGCTTGATTCTGCCGAGAAGGGTTTTTCCGATAGAAAAATGTCTATGTCTTTTCCTCGTTTCTCTTTCTGGATTTGGGGTAAGAAGAATCACGAATCCTCCAATTCATCCCTGAGTTCCTCACCCGAATCGCCTTCGGAATTTAAGGAGACGGATTACTTGAAATTTCCGCCCGCAAATGAGCCGAGGACAAGGACAAATTCGAGAAAAAATAAGAAGAAGTGGCAGAGCCGGCAAGAGCGGCGTTTCGATAAGGAGTATGATATCGAAGTTGTGCCCTCGGACGGTGGATGCATGTCGGGGTCGGAGTCTGACGATTCCGATTGGTCCATCGGATGGCTGGAACATCTTTCCCCCGACTTTCGGAGTAATAATGAGTCGGAGGACAGCTTCGCCGTCTTGGTCCCGTGTTATGCGCGTGGTCGTAGTGAACAGGCGGAGAGCTCCAAATCTCATGCCTTGGGAGCGGTTGATCGCACGGGTGATGATCTTTCTGGTGAGATAAATACTTTTGACTTCTTCGGCAGATGTAGCCTTTTGTTCAACGTGTTCCTTAAATCATGCTGTCATAGCTTTCCTTTATTTCCCTTGCATGCTGTATTTGTTCTCCTAGAGGTAATAATAGTTCTATTTAAGTTTGATTTTGTAAATAGTTAGACTGAATGATAGTTTCATATTTCCTCGATATTCAAATTTTGTTTGTCATAGTATATCATTTAAATTATGGACTTCTGAATGCCAAACTGTAGCCACTGAGATCTCTTGAAATTTACATGGAAATAAGAAGACAAGAAGATGCTGCAGAAGGATACTGTTGATATATTTTAAGTCTTGCGTATACTAAAACTCTGGAAATGTAAAAATCTGATTGCTATTGTTATGCGTTGCCTTGACAAAGGCTTAATATGATATTGCTTTTAAATTCTATCCTTGTGTAGTGTTGCATGTGCTGATGTGCGTTAGTAAATATGCATATGCGCAAATATTCTTCTCTTGAACGTGCCGTAGATTGCAATTAATTTCGCTTTTATAGCTGTGCCTTGCTGAGTAATGTGCATTTGAATGATTTAACTACATAAGGGACTGAAGAAGGTACCTTGCTTATGTTCCATTTGCTTGGTTGTTTTGATCAAATGCCTTGTTGGTTTAAGTTCTCCTCGCTGTGTATGTCTTGTTTACTACACGTGCTTCATGGGGTATGCATTATCTTACATTCACTAAGTTGACATTATTTGATATCATTGGTCTGATCTTTACGATTTTCATAATGCTAATAACATGCTGAAAGCTTGAATCTGATGAGATTTTTGATTTATTGCTGATCTTTATGTAAGAAACGATATGGTGACTGGTGAGCTGTGAAACTGGTAACCTGTAACAGACTTGCTGAGCTATATTTTTCTTCCAAGATGATTTTTTTTTTCATATTGTCCAGTAAGCTTATTATCAGTTTTATAGACTAAATAGCTTTTAGGAATTGAGTATATTCTTCCAGAGGAATGTTTTTGACAATTTACAATGTGCTTGTGAGGTGGATTGGATACTAGATGATCAATGGATGACTGATTCTTAGCCCATCATGGTTGACATGCTGTTATCTTTATCTTCTTACATACTTGTGACTAGATTTGTTGTGTATCATTTCTGTATTTGCATCTGCTTAATTATCCATTCTGTTGGAAATATTACGATTCTGAGACATTAGTTTCAGCATTTCTAGCATATGTATTCATATAATTCTTTAATTTTATGGAAAGAGAATATTTAATTGTCTTTTTTTAAAGATATTTTGCTTGCGTAGAGCTAATTGACCTGCTGTTCTGTTAAAATCTTTCCTTTCTTGAAAGTGCATCTTTTAGTTTGAAACCTACAATCTGCCATTATTTGCCTTTCATCACTGTGTAGTTATTAGGGGAAAGTAATGAGTCATATTTTTATGGATGAAAATTACAACTACACAGGAATATTTCTTTGGGCAATAGTTCATTTTGTGAATATTGATTTGAAGTTTTTCAAGTTCTGCTTGACTGTCAAGAATTTTGTAATATTATCTGATTATTAATGATTATATAATATGTATAACTTAGCCAAATATGTACATAGATGACAGATGTTCTTAAGATTTTCAACCTTCTTTTTTTGTCTTGCTGATATGATATTGCTTGCAATCTTAAGCATGGTCATTATCCTTTTGGTATCATGATAAGTGATAGACATGATAAGTATATGCTTATCCGTGGTTGTAGCATTAGTGCAGGGAAGATCTGAAGTCTTTATGAAAGGTATTATAAGATTAAATACACGGTGGTAATCTAAATTTAAGTGAAAACAAGCCAGCAACTCAAAGTGACAACCCTGAAAGGAAAGACATGGTCTCATCATAGTCTCTTCCTTATTAAGTGATAGACGTGATAAGCATATGATTATCTATGATGGTAGAAGTAGAACTAGTGCAGGTAAGATCTGAAGTCTTTGTGAAGGGTATAAGTCTAAAAAATTGGTATTAATCCACTCAAATATGCACTAGTCCACTCGTGAAACATGAGTGTCTCCTGTGAGCGAGTGTACATTCTTTTGCACATATTGGAGAAATATTTTATTTTACAAATTATGATATTCAGTTTTCAGCATTGCAGTTGTGTTTGTGGTTACATTCTAGCCTCTGGCAGTTCCATCTTTCGATTGGAATTATTGACCTTATTGGAAGATCTAACTTCATTTAAGGACATTTATATTAAATGCCCTTGATTTTAAGATATATTTCCTTGGCAAGTACATTCTATGACTACAATAATACATTTGTCTTTTTTAAAAAGTTGTGCACTCGAAGTCCCATCTGTATTCACTTCAATGATAATATTGTATGAGATTGACAATAAACATTTTCTATTACCTTTTCTTCTCTTAGTTGTAACACCCTGCATAGTTTAAGCACAAGTATAATAATGAATGATGACATGCATTTTGTCTTAACTATTTCGATGCACTTATAGAAGTACATTCCCTCCATTATGTTGCAGGAAGGCAACATATTTTGGTGATCATAAAGATACTGCATCCTTTTTTTTTTTTGGTTATTTTTAACATAATTTACTATGGTCTTTGTCTTCCTCCTATCGCATCTGTAGCTTTTATGGGCTCACCTGTATTACTGGTGCAATCAAATGCCATCTTTCTATTTCCAGATAAACTTTAAAAAGTTTCTTTTCATCTTAGTCTGATCTTGGTACTTCTATGGTACTGAAGCGTTCAACATTTTGATCTATGAAGTATGTATAATTTTTATTTTTCTATTTAGTACAATGTTTTTTTTTTTTCCAGAACACTTATTTTTTGTCTCTAAGTGGAAATTTAGGTGTTCTAAATGCATGTGGCCTTGTTACAGGCACTAGGGACTATTTTACTCTTTAACTTGAAATAATTTGATTTTGGAGAGATTATTTATTTCGCCCTTTTGTGTTATTGTTGTGATCAAATTATTGGATTATGATTTTTCACTCTAATGTATTTCAATCCTTTCATTGTTTCTTATGCATACAAGTCATTTTATGTTGAAGATGCTACATGTTATTAAATGCTTATTCTAATGGTGTTCTCAATTTGATTGTTACAGATGGAAAGAAGCACATAGAGGAATGGCTTTCGTCTCTTCAAGACAACTGACTTTGTGGAATCTAATTGAGAGCTTGGCCTTGTAAAGTATGATTCTTGTGTAGACCATAAGTTGTTTTTAATCTATAGGTTAAAAAAAGAGGAAAATTCCACATCAAAGAAGCACAATCATGGAGCAATGGGGCAGCTTGTCTGATATAATTCCTGCTGGACACCAGTCACTTGTGATATATATGGAAGCAAATTGTTTCTTAAGACCCGATAGGAGGCAACTAGAAAAGTTAGCAACAGAGCTTTGCAACATCCTGAAGGTTCAGATTCTTCGAAGGGGATGAGTGAAGTTAGGAATATTGTTTTATTCTTTATCCCCTTGTGCATCCAGACGGGGATTTCCACCATTGCTTAATGTACATATGGGTGTAAATAATGTAAATACTGCTGTAAATATGGAACCATCCATCCTTGCCAATTTTTCTGTAAATATTATTATGTATGATCTAGGAAGACCAGGCTTTGCTTTAAACGCAGGATTCATCTCTTCATTCTATGCATGGTTATTGATTTGCCCACTTCTTTTCAATGACTTTGTCGGTCTATGATTATATCTGCTGGATTTATGGTCAAATCAAATTTAGAAGCGGAAGATTAAAGTTATACTATAAGCAAAGTGCTGATAAATCAGTCCAACTTGTTTGCTGTTGATAATTGCAATATTTTTTCCTCTGTGCTAAGAGCAGAGTATTCCATTGATATGTTTTTTGTCTTTTATCTGTGCTTTAGATGAAAGAAAGCTTTTCCACCAACTTTCAAATTTGTCATTCTGCTTCTTCTTAAGAACTCCCTCTGAGAGCTGATCATAAGATGTGTGGATATTGAAATCAAGTCCAGTAATATTAGCCACTCCAATGTCTCCTCAAAATATGCACCATCACTGAAAGGTATAATTTTCCAATTGCCATGAAGATGAACTGGATCTTATTGTTTTTCTATTAAGATTTCAAACAATTCAAAAAGGGAAAATTACATGGCTGTTTCTCAAAAATTAGATGCAATTTGAGATTGATCCCCATATAATAACTTGCATTAAATAAAAATTTATCCTTGAACTTTAATGCTTGCTGTATTTGGTCAGGTTGGTGGATCAGATCTCATCTCCTAATTTTGTGCCGTGACTATCGTAATCTTTGACCAATTCACATGATAGATGTGGACTTTTAGGCTCAGAAAGGTGTTCTTTTGTACTGAGGCAGCAATCTTGATTAGATTCTTCATCCCCACAACACAGCTTCCATTCTACCTACCATTGCCCCAAGCACCAGTCATGGGATACATGTGGCCTGCTGTAGTCCTCATCACTCAATTCCTCGACCTTTCTTTCCCAGTACAAATAAAGCCTGTTATACGAAGTCAGATTCATCTTGAGATGAGTCCCTGCATTGTTCTTTGCATGGAATTCACTCCTCAGCACTCATTTCCTGTGTTGATGATCTCAATGATGGCAAATTCATGCAGCAAATTTCAGATAATTGAAGCATACACGATCTTGTTATTATTGTTATACAACACATATATTATTTCTAAGCTGAAGTTTACAGCCATCAATCCAACTGGAAATTGGGAACAGAAGAAGAAGAAGAAATAGTCACTGGGAACAAGTTGCAGTTTCTTTTTGTAGCAACATCTCGATCGAGAAGACTGATTCAGCCTGCCGGCTTCCATGTCTTTCAAATCTCACTCTCTGTTGCCTTCATCGAGAACTCAGCCCATATGGCACCATCCACTTCACTTGAACCCGTTCGTTCCTTCTACACTTTCTCTCTGTCACTTCCCTCCAAGACCAATCCATTAAAAATAACTTCCAACTGTCCACCACCACCTCTTCCTCTTCCTCTTCCCCTCCAGCTTTATCATCTCCTCGCCAACCTAACCATGCAGCCTCACTCCCTCCCCTCTTGCCCATGGAATGGAGCAGCACCCTCTCCTGGCTGATGTCTCTCCTCCTCCTGATCTGCTCCGGCAACTCCGAGGAGTACGCCGTCAGGCTCTCGCTCGTCGGTTTCCTTCAGGTGCTCTCGGGCAACGACACCGGGATCATCGAAAAGTTGGGTTGGAGTGCCGCGACTGATCCATGCACCGATGGCTGGAATGGCGTGACGTGCAACAACAGGACGAGTTCTGTGTACAAGATCAAGCTCGAGGAGTTGGGACTGCGTGGAACAATCGACGCCGGCCGGCTCTGTCAGGCGCCGTCGCTGGCTGCGGTGAGTCTCCTCCAAAATGCCATTCGGGGAGAAATCCCCCCGGAGATCTCCGACTGTGGCCGGCTGACGCACCTGTACCTCGGAGGCAATAGTCTCGCTGGAAGCCTGCCTCCCTCTCTCACCCTCTTGGGAAACCTCAAGGTGCTCGACGTCTCCGACAACGACTTCTCCGGTGAGCTGCCGGACCTGGCAAAGATCTCCGGCCTGGTCGGCTTCCTGGCGCAGAATAACCGCCTCCATGGAACCATTCCTAGTTTCCGGTTCGGAAACTTCGATCGCCGACGCTTCAATGTCTCCAATAACCTGTTCGCCGGTCCCATTCCGCCGGGCGGTGATCGGTTGGACCAAACCAGCTTCATCGGCAACCCCGGTTTGTGCGGGAAGCCACTTCCTGTTGCATGTCCACCTTCGCCATCAAAGGAGGATCACAAATCACTGAAGCTGTCACGCGAGAAGGCCATCATGTTCTCGGGCTACATCGCTCTCGGTCTTGTCCTGTTCCTCTACGTCACGTACAAGTTGATCCACAGGAAGAAGAGGACTAAGCACAGGAAGATTGCTGACGAGAAGATTGCGTCTGATGGCAGCAGCGGAAAGAGCTCGATCCCGTGGTCTTCGACGGAAGCTTCCGCCACGGCGACATCCTCGTTGATCGTTCTGAAGAGACCGGGGACGATGACAGACTTGAAGTTTGACGACTTGTTGAAGGCTCCGGCGGAGTCGCTAGGGAGAGGAAGGAATGGAAGCCTGTACAAAGTGACGATGGCCGATGGCACCTCTTTGGCCGTGAAGAGGATCAGGGACTGCGGCACTTCAGCAGCGGAGTTTCGGAGGAGGATGGAGAGGATGGACATGGCTGGACACCCGAACGTGCTCCCCGCGGTGGCGTTTCATTGCTCGACGCAGGAGAAACTCGTGGTGTACGAGTACCAGCGGAATGGAAGCCTCTTGAGTCTCCTCCAAGGTAAGAAATAACATGAACTGATTGATAATTCAATTCTATAACTTTAAGTCATTAGATTCAAACTCATCACTCAGACTTTAAATGATATTACTATTTACAATCTTTTTTTACTGTTTATAATCATATTTTAAAAGTTTTAATATTTTAATATTATCTTTTCATATCTAAACATAAATATCTTTTTTACTTTTCTTCTATCTCCCATTCTTCTTCTTCATCCTCTTTCTCGAGCGATAATCTTAAGGGGACGACGAGTGGGATCGAAGCATGAATTATGAGGGTACGATTTTGAGAGGGTCAATGATCGACGATAGGGAGTGCAAGTTGAGGGCAACAACTCATGGTGGTCGACAATTGGACTTAGCTAGAAGGTGACAATTTGTGACGAGTCAAAGAGTATAAACTAGGAGATAGTAATCGATGATACGCACAAGCTAAGGATAATGATCAACAATAGGAAACACTCGGGAGGTAATGACAATATTTGTATGAGCGGACATAGAAAAGAAAAAAAAATAATCAGAATTAAAGGAGTCATAAATAATAAAATATTATTTTATTAAATTTAAAAATTATGGATAGTAAAAACAGACTCTTAGTAGTAAGCTCTAATATTTATATTAATTTTTTATTTTTAAATTTTTTGCTATACATAAATATTTTCTAACATACCTTAGTCCTTGTTTAAATATTTTTCCCTTTCATGTGTGGTCGATGTTTCCATGCTCCCTAACCTATATTGCCCTTTCTCAGGCAGGCAATTGGATTGTGTTGCTTTTGACTGGAGTTACAGGCTGAGGATGGCCGCCGGAGTAGCTGAGGGCTTGGCCGCCATGCACAGGGAGCTTCTTGTAGATGGCATCGGCCACGGGAACCTCAAGTCCTCCAACATCTTGTTGACCAACGTCATGGACCCATGCATCAGCGAGTACGGCCTGGTAGCAGACAGCCGCAGTGTCGAGAAGGCCGGTGGCGGATCCGCCGTCGCCGCTGCCGACGTGCATGCCTTCGGGATCATCCTCCTGGAGCTGCTGACGGGGAAGCCGGTCCGGAATGAGCCATCGGAGCTGGCGAGGTGGGTGAACTCCGTGGTCAGGGAAGAGTGGACGGTGGAGGTGTTCGACGAGGCGCTCGTCTCGGGTGGAGCCAGCGAGGGAGGAATGGTGCAGTTGCTGCAGGTTGCGCTCAGGTGCGTTCATCCCTCCCCTGCTGCTCGGCCAAGCATGGATCACGTGGCAGCAATGGTTAACACCGTCCGAGAGGAGGGAGATGAGAGGTCTGAGGTCTCTGAGCCTTAAAAGGCCAAGACAAGCACGTAGAAAGCTTTCACACATTTAATTAAGCCTCAGTGCATGCATGCGATTGTAACTGTGCAGATCTTGGGAAGCTATTCCATGACTTTGCTCCTTGAAAGATTTGGATTGGGATTGTTTCTTTGGTTCACTTATATTAAGGATGATTTATCACTAGATTTTGTTTGGAAAATTGAATTCTTTAATTAGTTATTTGATTGATGTTTAAACCTTTGTTGATCTGATCTATATATTGGCTAATCTGAGTGATATATGAGTTACAAAACACTCCTAATACATGAGTAGCTTTATTGTTGATTTGACTCTCAAAAGAATATTGAATTATAATTCATCTTTAACTTGTAAGTACTTCTTTGTGAGCTTATATAAATGTTTTTCCAGAATAAAAAAAATACTTATCATGAGTGACCAGTTCTTGAGTTGAAACAGCAGCAACAAATGCCTCCAAGCTGCATTGTTGATGTTGTCACACATGTTCACATCCATAATAACAGATAAAGATATTTACCAATGATCTTTACAATAAGTTTGTAGTGGATTCCATGTGAAATATATGGGTGTTTATGTCTCTTATTCGGAAATGGATGAGAGCCATAGAGTTTATGGGAATACAGAAGATTTTATCCACTGCAGAAGAATAATCACTAAATATTCTCCCAAGTCACAACCATGGAAATGAAGCCTGAATGTGAAAAGCATTAAACCACCACTTAAAAAGTGATTCCTTTATTCTTCTATAAACACATGAGGTTCCACACCCAAGATCAATCTAGAAAAATCTTTCTTTTCTTTCTGGGAGAATATACCAAGAGAATTGTTTCAATGGCATGTGTTCATCTCCACAAGGATTGATGAGGAAAGGGATCAATCAATAGGGCAAAGCCTGATCTGTAGAAGTCAGACTTATTTGAATGGTAACTCAAGCAATTGAAACCTCTAGTGTTGTTAATATGCAAGCTGCTATCTTTCACAATTCATGGCTGCTAACTGGATACAATATGTCCAATTCATTTTCACTTATCCTTCCATGCCCCAAAGTATGTATAATGAGTTATAATAATCCCAAAACAACAAGAGGAAGCACACTCTGTTTCCCCTTGCTAATATAACTTATCTTCAATGGACAGGACAGACAGTGGACTACACAACAGTTGTGTTGGATATCATCTTTGGGGAAAGCCAAAGAGATTGGATGGATGCAATCATGCACATGAGACAGAAAGCATGATGTCTGGCACAGAAGCTGAGCCACAGTTTCTCTGGTCTTCCTGCCTTTTAAAAGTTGGTGGCTCCAACTATGAATTCTATGGCTCAATAGCATCTTAAAGGACAATTCACCACTCAAAATCAAGTATGTAGTGGAGTTGGCACCATATCAGCAGGCGATGTTAAAAAAAAATCATGAGAGAAAAAGAGAGAGAGAGTCCAAAGCAAAACCACTGATTGGCACAAATAAAAAGAACAAACTATGATGACCAAGACAGCAGAATCAGATAAAATATGGTCAATGTCAACATCAGTAAAGGGAAGAATCAAAAGGAGAAGCAGCGTCAGCCAAACAAGAGCCAATCAATGTGCTATTTCTTGAGTTCTAAAGTGGGAACTGACACTAGTTGGAAACTTGAGTCAGCCTGCAATAGGGTAGTCTGTATAGAGACTGATCACCCAGTTCATGCTTCAGTTGGAGCAATTACATTGACTATATATACTCCACCCACCAATTCATTACCAGCAGGATCAAAATTGCTTTTCCAGTAGTGTTGAAACTTAGAGTAAAAGAAAAAGGGTCTAATGCCAAGCATAAATTAGAATAAAATGATAATAAATGAAGAAGATTTCTTAGAACAAGTTTTGCTATCAAGCACAAACTGGGAGTTTAGGTTTTCAAAGAACAGGACTTTTGAAATCCTTATGAATTTAATTTAATAGCAGGTGTAAAATTTGCATGGCAGTGTAGCCCCAGCTAAACCCTAATCCATGTCAACATCAGTAAAGGGAGAAATCAAAGATCCAACTTATTCAAAAGGTGGATCTACAAATGTCATTTCTGGAGCTGAAAAGTGGGGGAACTGATTGATTGGCTGCTTGAGCCCACCTACAATAGCTAGCCTCTCTGTATCCAAGTAAAACAATGCATCTATAAGCACCATACAAAACAAAACTTCAATCATCAGCAGTCCCATTATTGTATTTCTAGGAGCATGAGTGAGCAAATACAGAGTAAATGAACATAAAATGATCTACAGGAAGAGAACAGGGCATTACCTGGTTGCTTTTTGGATCTAATCACCATTATCCACATATGAGTAAGATTTTAATGCATATATAGAAAGGGGTACATATCTCGCATGGCACTGTACCATATATAAAAGAAAAAATACAATTAACAGCAGAAGAAATCCAAAATTTAAAAGAGGAGCTGAATCAAAGAACATGACTATCCTTAAATAGAAGATTTTCCAACCAACCCTTCATGGGGAACATCAGACCAGTGAAGCAAGCAGAGTTCATTACTTACTAGGATAATAAACCCAAACATGCATAGCCTTTTTCCTCTTAAGTACATATTCTTATGATCCAAAAACATCTCATCATACAGGTAGTACACATCCAACAATGTTCGACTAGTAACATTTAAACAGCAGCGGCAGCATGCATGCATGCATGCAGCAGCCAGGCTATCTCATCCATGTACTTAGTTCCAGATACACCAATCCAGTTGAGCTTCCACCTCCTCCTGCTGGTGGTGCTCCGTAAACATGCCATCGGGGTAGTAGCTGCAACCCTCGTCACTCGTGTCGTCCTCGGAATGGATTCCGACGACGTCGACCAGCTCCACAAAGTGGTAGTTCTCCGGGAGGTAAGACTCCCGGCTGCTCTCCACAAGATGATGCCCGCCGTCCGCTTCGACCACCGCGCTTCCTCCACTCCCCGGGCTCAGCATGTCCTCCACCTTCTTCTGCTGGATGTTCAGGACCGTCAGATCCGCGGTTGACGCCGCCTGATCGTCCACCGTCAGCACGGTGACGCCTGATGCTCCTTGCTCGTTTGCTTCTTCTAGCTTTTCAGCCAGTGTGCTCAGCTGCAACACAAATAGACTACTCAAAACTCTGATGAATACCTTCAACCAAATTTTAATTACTAATTCAGCTAACTAAATAAGTTATTCGGATCATTAACGAGTGGAATCAACATAAGGAGATTAAAAAGGAATAATATTCTCACAATTGAATTAAAGATGACTCCAAATAATTAAAATATTCTCACAATTTTAAACCTTTGGAGAACATGAAGACGATTTAACCTCGGAATATCAATTTTCACTTTTCCTGAATCACAAATCACGCTGACATAGCATCGGTCTAACAAACTTAGATCAAACATGAATATTTGGGTCGGAAGGTGATGGGAGGGGGAGGGGGAGGGGCAGAGAGAAGAGGTCACCTGCGATCGCAAGCGGTGGTTGTCCTTGAGGAGGGCATCGTGGTCGAAGAGGAGCGCATCGTAGGAGGATTTGAGCTGATCGAAGTCGCGCTCCAGCTGCTTGTTCTTCCATCGGGCACGCCGGTTCTGGAACCAGACCGCCACCTGCCTGGGTTGCAACCCTAGCATCTGAGCCAGCTCGCTCTTCCTCTCTGGCTCCAACTTGTTCTCCTCCTTGAAGCTCCTTTCTAGCAAGTGGACCTTTTTTTCACACCAAAACATATTGTTATTCCCTATCCAAAATATTTTTATCGAATTTTTTATTGAAAAAAAAAATAATTTTCATAAGACTATTCAAAATTGAGATGTATTAATTGCACAATAGTAGTAAAATTGTCTAATTCTTTTCCATCCATTTTCACTCGGCAAATAATTTTATCCCACAATAATGAAAAGAGGGAGAAATAACGCCACTACTTAACGAACCCGTCGAGGAACACTCACTAATCTATTGGAACTTTTGCGGGACCAAGTGGGAGACACCGACAAAGCTTCCGATCGCAAGGGAGGTCGATAACATCGTTATAGATAGGCTTGCGGATAGGAGTTGGCTGTAAAAAAGCGAATTACCTGCTCGGAGGTGAGACGGCGCTTCTTCTCCGGCAGCTGCTCCTCGTAGTACTCCTCATAAACCTCATCCGGCGACGTGAAGAACGGCCGCCGCTTGCTTGCGCCGCCCTTCTCGGCCACCCCAACCACCACCGGACTCACCGCTTTATTTCCCAACATAAAACATCCATCACGATCCGTGCTCTTGCCCACAAAAAACCGAATTCAAACCCAAATCAAGTTAAAAAGCTGTAGCGATTAGTACCTCGAAGGACGGGATTTCCGCCGCCCCAGAGGAGCAGGGGGCCGCGGGAGGACGAAGAGGAAGCCGAGTCAAAGATCAGACGGCCAGAATCCATCCCCTGGTCTTAGATCGGAGTCGATCGACGGTCTGATCTGGGTTCGCAGGTACGTCTCTCTCTATGTACTCGCTTCTAGGTGTATGTATGTATGTACTCCTCTCCCTGGGATCTCGATCGGTCGGGATCGATGGAAGGGGATCTATAGATCGGATTAGAAGAAGAAGAAGAGGAAGAAGAAGAAGGCAAGGATCGAGATGGGCTTATGGCGGAAGAAGCTGGTGCTCCAGAGGAGGCGCGTCGACGTCTTCATCGGGAAGAGGGAGAACCCCATCATCCAGCTTGGGGTTTCCGGAAGTCTCGGTTGACGTAAACAGCAACGAGAAGAAACGTCACTACCACCACCGGGGAGAGCCTGCCGGAGACCGCCTCAGTGCGCGGTCAAGTCGAGGGGACGCCGGGGAGAGGTAGCTTTAGGGTGGGATTTCGCCGCCGGAACTCGAGATTCCGGCGATATGAGGGCTTGGAGGAGAAGAGTTTTGTTCTCCGGGGGGGTTTTTGTTAATTTATTTTTCAGTACATAATTCGTGGGGGCTTTCCGGCTAAAATTGGAGAAGCGAAGGGGTGGAGATTTATAGCGGGAAACATCGAACGGTCGGACGGATTTGCCCTTCGAGGTCTGTGGGTGTCATATTTTAGTGAGGGGATTAAAGAAGGCATACCGGATTCAATATTGGGAGGGTGCATAGGAGAGAAGACGGCTTACGGCTGGATAACGGCCTTGGGAGAAGGGTAACGATAGGGGAGAGGATTAGAGCGGGGATACGGTATTCACGGATACGAGAGTAGGATTCACGAAGGTGAGGTTGGGTAGGGAATACGGCGCTTGTTCCGGCTGGATAACAAATCCATCGCTAATGGGGGTGGCGTAGGAGAGGATACGGTATTCAGGATGGGAGAACGGAGGCTGAATAGGAGGGATGCTAACGTGATGAGGGTGGGACGGGCGGTGCCTCCCCGTCCTGTCTCATCCTGCATCCTCCGTATCTCTAGTTCTCACTCCATTTCACGTTTCGGACGGGGGATGGAAATCCCTATTTGGGACGGAGAATTATGCGTTCTTCATATTATCTCAATTATTTTTTATTTTTAAATTTAAATTTTTATTATTAAAATTTATTAATAATATTAAAATTTATATAAAAAAATATAATAATAATATTTATAAAATTTGTGTATCATAATAATATTTATTAATATAGTTTGATTGAATCAAATAACTCATAATCGACTCAACTAACATTCAATCTAACTTGATTTAAAGTAGATGGGTGCATGGATCACCTAATATTTGAGCTTAATATTTTGATCTATATATTAATAGATGGGTCTGATTATGGGAATGAGGATAGAGAGTGTTTTTCTATTATCTTAATAACTCTATACATCCTAATTATTCAAAGACCAAACTTGCTAACAAACATTCATAATTGAGCTGTCATCTTTTGCTAAATAATTGTTTCATCATATTAAAACTATGTAAATAAGAAGTTGGAATGTATGAACTACGCAATAGTACATTAATCACTCAAAAGTTTTAATATGATCGATACCTTCACACAAAGTCACGTTGTCATTGGTAACAGTCAAGAATCTCCCGCGATAATAACCTCAACAATAGTCAAGGTTTCCTCAACTACACGGTGAAATATCACATTGTAAAGTCACATTACAATCTTCTTCTTTCTATTTTATTTCTATTAGGCATCACATATTTGTTATCACTATCGAATCAAATCACTGCATCCCTGCGACATAATGCAACTCATCCTATCCACATCACATGCTTTCAGAATATAAATCCACTTCCATCACAAATTCCACATTCTGGAATATGTAAATTTCCGTCGACGACTAAAAAGAAAAAGATTCAGATGGTGTCTCCTCCGCGGCCATTCCGTGTGGACTCAGCGGAACAGTCGTCGTCACCCACCATGTCCCACTGAATACTAAACCTTCTCTTTTCCTACAGTGGACTTTGAAAGCAAAATGACGGTGGACAAGCCACATAGAAGAACAAGAAGAAGAACAATTTATAATATTAAATTTAAATTTTAGTCTGGAATATAGTGAAAAAGTGATCAATGCCATCTGGTAGACAGCATTGAATAGCTCTACTAAAGTAGCGCATAATCCATCAAGTTTTTAATTGGTAAATTATATGTCCTCATAATAGGTTAAGATATGTATCCCTACCAAGCTCAAAAACTTATAAATATACTATTGTAGTTGACCTTCGTCAGTAGATTGTCAACATAATGACATTGAGATTCAAATTGACATTAATATTTGTTTTCAAAATATTGGGAAACATGAGGGGGTGGGTAAAATAATTAGTGAAAAAAATAAAAGGTATTTAGGTATATAAGCTTTAATATTTCTACATTTAATGATAACTAATCAGTAATAGTTGATTTGAGTTTATTGAATGGATTTTAATGTGACTGACATTTATGAAATTTTTAAATACTTAAAGGGATGCACATATATAATTTATATTTTTGTAAGAAAATATATGTAGTATTTAAATGGATAAATAAGAGTGTGGATATTGGTACAATGGTAAAATTGCTTTTTACAATAAGAGAGATAAGAGTTTGAGTCGCGAACATAAATTCTCTATATTTAGAGGTAAGACTATATATATTACTCCTTAAATCAGGATTTGTGTCGAATAACTTCTATATATTTAGAGGTAAAACTATATATATATTGCATTTCTAAGAATTTTGTACATTAGGTACACCCTTTTATAACATGGAACAATGTAAAAAAAAAAAAACATGTTTCTTATTTATAGTGTTAAGAATATTTCTATTTTTTTTAAATAATTCCAAGAACGATAAATTTTCTTATGTTTAGAAGGAGGAAAATAGAAGTGCTCATTTGTTGCTTACGTTTGTGAAAAGAAAAAAAAAACTAAAACTGCTGAGATATGGAGAGATCCAAAATTATAAATATTTTTTGCTTTAATGAGCAAGACAAGAAATGTATTATACTGTTGAAGCAAAATATTTTTTATCTTTTAGAAAAGAAAAAGAAACAATGTTGCATGGGTCTGCACTCCCACCACCAAGGCTTTCCATGATGTTTACAAGTCTCATCAACTCCAGGGTTCAGATGCGTTGCAAATGGAATCTAGGAAGCTAAAGAGAGTTGTTCTGTTTTCATTTCTTGTCACTGTTGTTTCCTGTAGTTGGGAGCATGTCCCTCACCATCATGGTGTCATGGAATAAGATGCCTGCCTACACATCAACTTGTTCCGATTGGGAGGAGGCACCTTGTTGTTACCATCAACAATGCCTGGACATTTGACTTCTGAATTATATGTTGCAACCTTAGTTTCTGACCCACAATTATGTGGTCGATCATACTATGTTGATTAGTTTTATGTTGGACAGCAGCTAACCAGTGAGCCAAACCAATTGATACATGTTCTATATTTCCCTTGGCATCACCAACTACTATGCACTGCCTCCTCATCATCAGCAATTCTCCTATTTCAGGACACCATTGATGTGTGATGCTGATGAAGTTATAATTAATGGCACCACTTAGTGAGTTTCTATTTGGCACATCTTATTTGGCTCCTATGTGCTTGGCACTAAGAAATAGGTAAACTGTGGTAATGCTCAAAGCAGAGTTGCTGAGATTGGAATATAAGCTGCTTCCATCTCCAAATCCAAGGAAAAGATGTGTAGTGTTCCAGATGAACAGTAAAAAAATTTGGTTGCTTTGAAGAGCCTTGTTTTTTTTCTGATGATAAATGGTAAAGATGGAATATGATCCTAAAACATAGTTAGTAGATCTTTATTAGCTAAGCTGGCTAACCTCTTTATAAGACAGTTCATAGAAAAAATACTTGCTTGGGATGAAATCTGGATGAACCAAGAAAAAGAATATTATTGCTTTTGTGTTGTTTCTTCTATCTATTGTTCTATATTAGTTGGACTATTCTTAGATTCTTTTGTACTTTTTTTATCCATTAACCTTGAGAACACAAAGTTGGACCTTCTTTTGCTAGTTTAGATGCTTGTCCTATTTATGCCTGAAAAGGCAGATGACCCTTACATGATTACCAAAGGCCTCCTCCTTTCATAGGTGAGGACTATTAGTATTGTGCATATGTCTGACAGTCTCAGGGATGTTTTGACATCACTGAGCTCTATACAAAACATTATCTTTAGTTAAATTAAACACATTTAGGTTTAAATTTTTGGTCTTCAGTAAAATCTTGTTAGCTCTCTCTTTATCTTTTCTCACACCAATGATACTAATAATTCATCTTACTATAGACTGTACATATATATAGATATATAGATTTATAAAAAATTAACAGTGTTTTTTCTTTGGAATTGTGAGGGCGAAATCGATCGGAATTGCGACATCCACTTCATTAAGCCGCCGCCCTAAGCTCCAGTCATCGTTCAGTGAAGAGATGGAGAGTTGGAGCTCTTCTTGGCTCCCATCTTTTCTTGTCTTACTAGCTTTTCTATTGTCAAAAGAAAGTGTGCAGACATGAACCCTTTCTCTCTTTTATTTGCTTAGCTACGAAGGGATGAAGGTAGTGATCGAAGTGCGTGTTCCTTTCAATCCTTCTTCCCAATTCTAACTTTACGAGTTCAAGGTGGGAATAGTAATGTGACATGGATTGCTTGTCTACAAACATGATTGGATCCATTAAATTCATGCTTTCTCCTTGAGTTCTAAGAGAACTATGAACACAACAAATTACTCTGCTACTGTTCTACTGGCGCCAATGGGAGCCATTCAGCTCACAGGCTTCACGTCCAGCTACAGTAAGAAGGATTTCTCATAGATATATCAGACAGCCATGAGAGATTAATAAGAAAAAAATAACCTATTCAAAAATACTGTAAAAAATCCATAGGGTGTTCCCCATAGATATTACTTCCCTTACATTTTATAGATTACAATAAAAATATGATAAAAATGAGAACTTCTCGAGAAAAGCCAATAAAGAATATGTTAATATTCGGAAAAGAAAATCAATTAAAATGTTTATAACATTTAATTTTAACAAGCAATCTATACCAAATGGTTTAAGAAGTATGAAAGGGTGGTTTAAGCGGATCGAATAGATTTAACAGATCCGACCCGTCATTTGAAGCCCATTTTTATGAAGACCAAAATTGAGTTAATGCGCTTTAAGATAGAAGCCCAACATACCGAGCCCACATAGAGCCCACTATGGGCAGCGCTCTATATATTCTAACAAGGTGCCGAGGGCATCGCATACAGCGACAGAAACCCTATGGCTTCTTCTTCCGGGGTGCCGCCGCAAAACCCTAGTTTCCCCTTTGTCGTCCTCGTCTCGTCGAGCGGATGATCCCTCAGCCGTGTCTTCTTCAATCGATGCCCCCTTTGCGTGATGATGTCACAATGTTTTCTTCTTCGATCGATGTTCTTTTGTTTGCTAGTCGTTCGTATATTTCTTGACGGAGTTTTATGTTTTGGGATCGTCGATGATGATAAATCTAAAGGCTTGTTTCTCAAGACATTCGCAGTGGCCGCCTGAGAGCTTTCGCCTTGCCGGGCTTGAGAGCTTCTGCTGCTCGACTCTTCCTTGGATGTCTGAGATCGATCCCCAAATCTATTCGGATCTTTTAATCCTTACTTTTTCGTTTCTATTGCGATAGAAAGTAGTTATGAGTCTTTTGAGAGCTTCAAAGTCGTATCTCTTTGTTGTTCTTGGTGAAATGTTTTGGTTTGTTTCGATGATGACAAATTCAAGGCTTGTTTCTCAAAACATTCGCAGTGGCCGCCTGAGAGCTTTCGCCTTGCCAGGCTTGAGAGCTTGTGCTGCTTAATTCTTCCTTGGATGTCTGAGATCGTTCTTCACCATTAATCCAATTCCTGGGTATTTTAACTGACTTCGCTGCGTTCATTTTTGAATGAAATATGCTTCTTAGGACTTGAAAGCGTCGAAGTTTGGAGTTTTTTTTCTTGCCGACAGAAAGATTCACTGTCAAAATGAAAAAGGTCAGCCTTTTGCCCTCGCGCTTTAGATTTTGTGTTGCCCAATTCATCCAGCTTTGGTGCTCGAAGTCGTTGCATTGAAACATCAAAGTTGGAATATTTTGTGTCTTTTACAATTCATAAAGAGCTAATTGCCAATGATGACAGATAGTAAGGCTTGTTTCTCAAAACATTCGCAGTGGCCGCCTAAGAGCTTTCGCCTCTCCAGGCTTGAGAGTTTATGCTGCTCAGTTCTTCCTTGGATGTCTGAGGCCATCAGCTCGATCTCAATGTTGATTTGGTCTTTGGTTTTTGTCGTTGGTTTGATTTTGGCGTCAAAGTACATTTCATTCATGTAATTCATGTGGAATTTTTATGGTAAAACGTAAAGAACCCTATGGTGGGACTACACGTCTGCCCCTCTGGCCTGTTCACATGCCTTAGGGATGAAGTAGTCCCTGATATCCATCTTCCCTTGTGCTTCACTTGTCGGCAATCTTCCTCTGGTTGTCCTGGCATTCTTTTTGAGGGATACAAGACTGTGATCTCATCTTAACTGTTAGTTAAACGGCCATATCTTGTTTCTAAGTTTTGTTGATATAACTTCATCTTCTCCTTGTTCATATTTTCTTATAATTTGTAGTCATGATCTTCATTTTTGGTGTGAAATTTTTTTTTGAGTTGTTAGATTTTGATCATGTTTTCAGGTTGGGACGTTTTCTTTTTTCGAAGGCTATTCTTTTATTATTTTAGGTGTTTGTAACTTATGAGGAGAAGAGAGAAATTTTAGTCTATTTATTTAACATTCTTTTGTGGAAAATTTTGTCTAAGGATTTAATTTTTGATGGAAAATTATTTTATATTTACTTTCTTTGATACCTTTCACTGCATATAATGCAATCAATGGGCATAAATTATGTTAAACTTGATTGGCCATTCTTTATTAATGGTGACATATATTGCAAAGGAATTTGGCAGGAAACAAATTTTTATTATTAATGGTGATATGTTTTAATCTGAAAATTATATTTTAATGGTGATGTGTAGTGTCACATTAGTTACAATAAACATAAAATTATGTCAGATCTGCCTTATGTTTAGGTTGTGACTTGGAAGTGATGCTAGATAATTAAAAAATAACTATTATAGATAATATTATATTTAAAATTTGATATATTATTAAGGTTAATCATGAAAATGGTTAAAGAATTATTGTTATTAAGGATTTTTTAATATTATTATAGATATAAACAGATTTAAAGATATAATTATAGTTTTTAAATTTATGAAACGATAAGATGTTTTGAATTGTTTATATTTTTTTAATCGGATTTGATAATTAAACTAAATTTTTTTAAAAAAGTTTAGTTGATTTTACTTTTTATCATTGAAATATATAATAGTAAGAGATTTAAATTATAATATAAAGGGGTGTGTGGTGATTTTGGTTATGAAAAGAGAAATGAAGTTTGTGGAATAATTTTAGATTTTATAATAATTTTACAAATATAAATATTTATTTTAAAAAGATATACATATTTAATTATTTATAATATTGATTATAATTAGATTTAAATAATTTTTTTATATTAGAAATATAGATAAAGTAACGATATCGAAAGGTATTTTAGTTTAATTTATTATATTTTTTATATGCGTTAGTTGGTAAAATATTTTAAACTCAATTTCATTGTTTAAAGTGTAGAAAATATCAAACTTCGATAAATGGGTGTAAAGAAAAATAAAATGACCTATTGTACGAATTGTATGCACTTTATAATTATATAAAAAAATTTGCATATTTACATAAAAGATAAAAATAAGATTTTGTATATTGCAAGCATGCGTACAACTAAATCATCGTATATTGCAAGTCCAAAGTTGCTGTGTTAGTTTGAATTGCAAGTCAAACTACGCTTCACATACATCTTTTGTCTTCTCCAGTTTTGCCCTTTTTCTAAGTTGAGAAGAATGCGATCATGGAAGAGCAGTGCTGTCCTTTCCAGTTTTCCTGCCATTACAAGCTCAAGGAAGCAACACTATTGCTCCAGAGAATTTTGTGCCCCCACTGAAATCAGATAGCTCGTTATGTTAATTTTGGCTTTGGAATTCTGTACATTGAAACGTCCATTACTTTCCAAGATGATGGATGGGTATGCTGTGTACATGGAATCAAAGCCCTTTTCCTTGAAATCATACGAAATCCATGGCAATTCTCTCATAGAGGAATATTATCTTGGAGCTCCTCAAAGCTCCATGATCGACTAAGAATAAACAAGACAAAGAAATGTATTATTATCTATTCTCTCTCTTTTTTATTTTTTTATCCTGTTTCTTCTTGTCCATAAAACATTATGCTTAGTGCTTTTAATTATCTGATTATTATCCTTTAGCAAGTTTCTTCCTGTCGATGAAACATTAAGCTCTCATCGGATCTCCGCACGAATCTCGATGGCGCCTGTCAACGCTGACCGGTGGCTAATGTTGCGCGACGTGTGCGGTGGACACGTGATATGCGTGCGTGAACATACGCATCATCCGACCGTTCGTTTTAGAAAGTCCGCAGTAATCCGCCGTAGAATCGTCGCGCTAAACCCTTTCCGGCTGTGTATGTGACTCACATCCAAAGTTAGCAGCAGACACACAATTTGCTTCTTCTTCTCCTTCTCCTTCTCCGTCTCCTTATTATGAGCAGCAATACTTTTCTACCAGTTAATTCGCCACCCTTGTTTACCTGTCTTCTTATTGGACCAAACTTTGGACCCCACCGGAGTCTAACTTAAGGGCTGACCTTTTTTGTCTCCGCATTCCGCCCATATATGACGGGAGGTGCTATACGAGCAAAAGGAAGTTGGATCTGGGTCGTACCGACGGCGAGAACCTTTCTGGGCGAGCGCGATGAAGCCTACCGTGATCGCTTCCCCGAACGAAAATAAGATTTCGGATTCACAAAGCACCGTCCGAGGTACAGATTTCTGAATCGAATCTTTTTTTGCCCCATCAGTTTGGCTTTGTCCCGTTTATTGTGATTCGACCATGTAATTCTCGAAAGATACTCCGGATTTAGGCCGGATTGTTGTATTTTATCAAGCAGTGACATCGTCTTTGCCATTCTTCAAACTTATTTCGATTTCTTTTTGGACCTTCTATTACTGTGGTGTTTGTTATGTTAATTAAAACGATCTGTTGCGCGTTAGCTAACACGATCGATATTGCTGGAAAAGGTTTCATTTGATTCGTAGAACTTAATATGCTGCACTGCGCAAGTTACTCCGGTGCTGTCATGTATGTTTCACATACATTTGTGACCGTGTCGGTGGTGATTTATCTCCTAACTGTATTTGCTTCCGGTTGGAGTAATGCTGATGTCTTTGCATACAATGATCGTTTGTCTTCTGGTATTGTTTGTAATATTACATCAATTCCAGGTGGTTTATTGTGGCTTGTGGTAAGAAATGCTGCTATATGTAATTACTAAGTAGTCCGGGAAGTTGGTTTAGTTTTGGCCATGATATATTTGCATTGATTATCTTATTCCAAACACATTTGACACTACACTGGAGCATCGTTCATAGGAATCTGTACTTGTATTGATTAAGATCTGAAGGTCGTCTCCCTTGTTTTATCATTTTTTTTACCTTTTTATTATTATGTACTTGTTCTGGATTATGCACTCGTGTTCTACAATGATTATGCTCGTTATGGTGCTACCTATTCTTCATGCAGCTCTATAAAATCAATTTACCTTCAGTTTGACTCTTTTTTTCCGAGAAAACACTTGTTTTATTGTGGCAGAATCCCGTTGCACTGAATGGCTCTCTCTGATCTCATATGAATATTTTTATTCACCTTTCGCTGTCTCTGTTCTCTTAAATATCTTCAATATCTTGATCATTGTCTATATGGTTCTTGCTTTACTCTTTTTCCTTTTAGTTATAATTCTGTATTCTTTTCATCTGCTTACTGTTGACCATGTTTAAAGCTAAATATCGAGGCAAGGTAATCTTTGTTGTTCATCTTATGCATCATTGCCATATCTTTGTCTTCTAAATTTAGCTTGCTCTCTCGTTTATCTATTTTTTAATTTGTTTTCATCATTTCTGGTTTTTATGCTGTGCAGAAGCAGCCTATTCTGGATTTAAGACAGCTGCAATTTCAGGTGCTATTGCTGCTGTGCCCACGGTATGTTTTCCTTGAATCTATTTCTGCTTACCTCGATTAGTGGTATCGTGTGAGTATTTATACTTGGGGTAGTGCATTATTTCTTGATATTCAAATATGTGATCTATTGACATTTTCTATCCATTTGTACATAATCAGTCACACATGAATTAGACAATTAGAGAGGATCATAATTTAGAGCAGTTTATGCTATCATTCAATTGTCAACTATAACATGGAAGTTTTAACTCTACATGCCAAGTTTTTTATTTATTCTCTCTCTTTGCACGTTGATTGTACCTAATTTACTCATGTTTTTCAGTTGGTTGGTTGTCGTGTAATTCCTTGGGCCAAAGCTAACCTCAACTACACTGCACAGGCACTTATCATATCAGCAGGTATTCTATTCTAAAGTAAATTGGCTTTGCTGGTGACTATACTAGATTTTAACATTAGTTTTTTTCTGATTACAATGAAAAAGCAATTACTTCATTTTTTTGCTCATATTTCTTACCCATGATATGACAAAATTTCCTACCATGATCCAAACTGCATCTGAATTATTCGGATACTCTTTTCTGGATTACTAATTCTGGATTTTTCAGATCACTGAGTTAAATACTCTTTTCTGCCCTAAAAGTACCTTCTTGGCAGTTAAAAGACATCCTTTCCAAACATATAAAAAATTATAAGTTATGATGGTTGGTGCTACTATTATTAGTCTTGAAATCAGGAAGTTCAGTGCTGTATGTTCTACAACCAAAGTTCATAATACGGGTCCGAAACAACATATAGGGAATGAACAATACCAATTTTCTACTGGTAATCATGTTTCTAGGAATTATTGTATCTTCACTTCATTTAGATATTCTGTAGACATGTCCTCCAGTAATCTTTTCAGAAGTAGAGGATAATAGGAAAAAAAAACATTGACCTTTGCACTTTGTTACCATTTGAGGGTTTCTCTTTGTCACAGGACAGCAGACTGGATTTTTGTCCATGTGATAATATTCCACATCTTGTCAACTACCTAGTCTTTTTATGTTTCCATGTGGTTCTATTGTCAGTCCTTCTGGTTTCAAATTAAGCTTGTAACAATATGGAGTTGAAGTGTTCCTACATTTGGTACTGAAATGTCCAACTGAATCTCCTGCTCTTATTTTATAACTAAATGGTTAGACCATTTCTTTTGTATCACAACAAGTAGTTTGTACATCTTTATTTGTAGTCATGTAGCATTCCCATCAGTGGTATGAAGTAACAAGTATTAAGGTCTTTCTGATCTATACTATACCCATTATCAACTAACTTTAAGTGGCATGGGTTGTCTAGCTGATACTAAAAATTCTTTCTGCTTTTTGATGTGACTATAGACAAAATGATGAATGAGTATTTTGTGGTTGATAGAATCACCAGGAGACTTTAGTAGTGAAGCAGGACATTTCATTTGTGGAAGTTAGCAGATAGATAATGTTAGTTCAAGAAAAGAGGTGGTTTCTAGGGGTTCCAAAAGTTTGTCAGTGAACTCCAATGTTATATAATTTCAAAATTGATGTTCAGTTCACACTTGCTGGTTTCTAGGGGTTCCAAAAGTTTTTTGCTTGCTTATATTGACGTTTGGCTTCTGCTTTGATGAGCATAAGTATTGTGAGTTATTTAGCTTCCTGGTGACATGACCTCGTAGCCTATGCATGTCTGTAATTTTGAATCTAGTAAATTGTTTACTTTTTTTTTATCCCTAGAAATAAATCATCGAAATAAATCACATTATCTGGTCAGGCGTGAGTGTCTCACTTGATTCAGAAGACCTAAGGTCAAGATCACTAACCATTTGTGCTTCTCTTTTGCAGCTTCTGTTGCTGGTTTCTTTATAACTGCTGACAAAACCATTCTACAAAATGCGAGAGGAAATAGTATAGGGAAGTACGATAAAAGCACTTGATAAGAACCCTGTTTTTAGTTTTCACGGCAGGTCATATTCCTTTTCAAATAAGATGCATGAGATTTCCATTTGAGAGGGAATTGTGTTATTGTTGCGAGGACTCTATGGATGTTAAGGATAGATATTTACCTCTTTTGGTTGGTGTTATATTTAAAGTAACACCGTGTAGCAGGCAACGATCAACTCTGTTGTGAACATCTTTCCTTTGTCCGATCTACTCCTGTTATGATTTGATTTACTTACAAATCATATGGCATGAAGGGTGTTGCCTTATAGGAGCATTGATTAAACGTCAATTGGAACAGGAGGTTCTTAAGAGGTAAAAGCTAAAGGTTTAAAGTTCTGTAGATGTGGTGGTCGGTAGAACAGACAGAAATTGTGGTGGGCAAGAACTTGTTTGATTGAATATGTTAGCGAGTGATAAATCCAAATTCCAGTGATTCGATTACATATGGCTATCTAACATTATGACCCTGTTTTGAAATTGGTGTTCTGCTGAAGTTAATAATAGGCATCGTTTGAGGCTTAGACCGATATGATAAGAGTCTTATTTGCTACCGAGTAGCTGCTGGATGGTTTCTTTTTTTGTATGTTCCTCATGGCCACAACAGTTGTGTTGATGCGCTTATATTATCTGACTTGTTGATTCCCAGTTAATATATATATATATAGAGAGAGAGAGAGAGCGAAACTATCTTATCTCCATAAATTTAAGCAACAACTATCTCTCTGGTGAAATTTCGGAGCACAATCAGCTTTTTAATCTTTACAAAATTGAATGAATAATACGTGTCCAGGGGAGCTTCTTCCATCATTACAAAATTGTGAACGTTTAATCTTTCTTAATATTGAACAAAATAGCTTCATTCATCTTGTGAAGAGCGTGCAACAAGTCAGTCGATCGGAGATCTTTGCAGGCCTCTGGAACTTAACACCTATCCTCTAATCAAGATTAGAGCCAAGACCAACATGTAGAAGCGGCACCATCATATCACTTTCCTTGGTTCTTGCTTGGTACACGAAGCTCTCAATGCAATCCTTTACGTATAAGTAGTAATGTCGAGATCTCTTTTGCAGGGCCAAAAAAACTGTTCAACACCAACAACATCTGAGAAACAACCGCATTTCTCAAACAATTGTGGGTGTTTGGCAGGTACCGGATGCAATGTGGGTATGAGTAGCATTTCTCAAACAAAGTGAATAAAGAAAGGAGCCACAAGAAATCACACCTTAATGCACGACATCTTATTAGAGCTGTCATTTAGTATATATAAATACTGTACTTCCCAACTTGTATGCACAGAAAAAGGATTACCCATGCTTTTTCCTAGCAAGCTCTTATTTGTGGCAGTTGAGAAGTAACTGTTGGACAGCCACCAGTAGACCTCAAAGCAGACAAGAGACAAGAGAGCCTTGCTACCACTGGCATGGCCCGCCCAAATCTGCATGATGTAATGATGCTCAGTTCCTTTGAAGCAACCATACCCGTGTCATAACCTTCTAAATCTGCCTCTGTTATCAGTACAGCATCTCCTGCAGGAAACAAAAGCGTGCTGCTTTTAACCATCTTGCTGAAGTCCTCGACCGCCTGAAAGTGACAAGAACCAGCATTCATCTTAAGATCAAAGCAGTTAGCAAATTACTCTGTTAAATATCTGTTGTAAATTCCTTTTAAGCAAAATAGGCCATTTTCATAACACCATCAAATAAATGCTAACATTTGCAAAATGAATTCCATAGTAAAGTGAAATAGCTTTGTTGCATTTTCCATCAAAATTGAACGTCATATATAAAGGCAACTCCTATATACATTATACCCTATCAACCATTTAAAAAAAAAAATTGATTCAAACTGTGCAACCAACAAGATTGGCAATTTCTGATTTCTCAACCTCTTCAACAAGATGGAGAAAACAAGTTTGTGGATAACTGTGTTGACAGAGAAGCATGTCCCCAGATTCTCAGTGATTGATGACTCGTGATATCAATATCAAAAGATAAATATGTGGGGTACTATAGCTAGCACCCTCGATGGTGATAGTGTGCACCCACATCATCCGCTGCATGGACCCTACCACCAAGATGGTTTTACAAGGAGCATCAAGAACTCTGATCCAAAACTGAATGCTACCTTCTGAGTACGATTTCAGGTTTGTAGAAAGTCTGAGACTTCCTCAAGCCCCAAGAGTGTTGTCCTTTTCCCAACAATAGCCACCACTAGCAAGCAAGAGTCTTGCCATTATAAAGCGAAAATCTATAGCCCCTCAAGATATATAACTTCTTATCCTACGGGCACTACATGTCATTGCCCTTCAGCTTCTGTAGCTTCTTCTCATTCTCCCATTGGCAGCTGTAGGCATCAGCGTGTTATTCCCTTGTATTGCGGGGTACCCATCTTCTTCCTTCCATCCTTTTGACAAGTGTTATTTCCTTATCTTGTGGGGTACCCATCTTCTTCCTTCCATCCTTTTGATTGATGACCTAGTCATCTTGATGTACAAACGAAAAGGAGCCACACAGCTACCTTTTCATCAACCCAGCTCATCTTCTCCGATCCAACTGGAGATAATTGTAAATCAGAACTGCCACAACCTATTCTTTTGCTGACCTCAAGTGAAGTTATTGCTCTACATCTGAAAATGATTAACTCTTTGAAGTAAAATATCTTGCCCATGCTGTGAATCTCTAGGAAAGTATGGTTTCCTAATTGCATCGGTATCACGTGATCCATTAAATATACTAGGCTGGTGGATGACTATCATAAAAGTCCTAAGAAAATTAACTATCTAGACAAGTACAATATTTAGTAGTAACTTAGTCCTTATTTCCAAAATCATATAAAGAGGCATCCATTTATCATAAACTGAGGAATCATTGTTGGCAAACGACAAAATAGATAGAGTTGCTCCATCACAATTGACTTCTCGATCACAAGGATTACTTTGGTATATCACTGGTTGGGTTCAACAACTTGAAACCAGAAAAAGAAGGATTTTAAGGTGTTCTGATGCTTATGCATCGGTACACTTGGTTGTAGCAGGACAATTCCATATTGGTGTAAACTAGTCCGTATGCCCTACATAACACAAAAATTTATATCCTTGTAATCCATTGCAAGGAGGCACTAAAACTAAAGCCAGATTACCACCCACTACACTGGTTCTGGAGAATCAGAGGCAAAACCAGGTGATGCATTCATGTGAAATATTTACAGCCCAACAAATAAAATGCTAGCCAATAGATGACTGCATCATCGAGGGAATTAGACTTTTGTTTCATTTTTTACCTCTAAAAATTTAAGAAAAGCTAGACTTTTGTATCATTTTTATCTCTTCAAATTTAAGAAAAGCTAAGTTGCATACCCGCCATTGTGAAGGAGCCAGTAGCACCCTTGATCTTCTTGATCTAACATATTCCAGGGCAGCTGCAGGCGTCATATGCTTGTATTTAACCTATGACAATATGTTATGATAAGAACAGAAGTTTTACCAAAGATAATGTCATATAACACACTTTACTCTTGGTTCAGATTTTTAAATTTGACACATAACACAAGCAAATGCAACATTTTATATTTCCATGAAAATAAACAAATATTAGATTACCAGATAGCACAAGACAATGGTGGTGCTACGACCCCTTCCAGCTTTACAATGAACATAAGTGGTCCTCCCAGAAGATGCATTTCCTGATAAAAAATTTGATACCTCACATAAATTACAAAGAAATCTCTGTTTATAAGCTTCGATATCAAAACATACCAGCAGACCCATCACAGATAAAAGGAAAAAGTTACCTACAAATTATTCATCCTTAATGTTTAAAGATATAAGAAAGATCCACTAAAGGTACTTCGAGTTCTAGACTTCTGATTATTGTTATCTGTTGAATTTTCAGTAGAATTATAGCAGAATTTCACAGTTTGCACAGTCATTCCTCCAAAGCATTTTAAGAGTAAGGCTAAAAAAATTATCTTTGAAGCAAGCTAAATTTAAAAATTCCTATGCAGCCTTTCTCAGGGTCATTATTTGGTGTTTGCACTTTGCACACACCTGTTTAATTTGAACACTGAAGTATAGCATCAATAAAATTCTAAATTGATTTTACAAGAATGAATCTGAAGTGACAAGAAACAAAAACGATACAGGCATACAAGGAGGTGAAAATTATTGAAAATGACATGCACTTCAGTATGTTATATATGAACATTTAGATATGGGTTTACATGAAGCCTCGGACCACAATATAACCCACCTTTCAAAATCGTTAAAACTGACAGTCAGAGTTCGACCTGAGTCTGAATCATGATAATTATCCTAAAAGTGTATGCATACCAAAATTGATGTGAAGAGTCCAGGTAAGATTATACAGCTGGGATCACAAACCAACCAGCATGAGGGTTTGACTATGGCCAGCACCAGAAACAGCTCTTTTGGTTATATTTTCTAATTTTATGTAATTTTGGGAAAGATTTTTCATCTATATATTTTATTTTAAGTTGAGTTCATAGCCATATTTTGAGTTGTCTTTTGATTGCGTGTCCTATTATAGTTATAGATGGTTATAGGAGAGACCTTAAGTCATTCAGAGTCATATTTCAAGAATTTTAGATGTGTCTTTAAATAGGATTTTGTGGGATTCTTAGATTTCGAACTAGGAAGCTTTTCTCCTGTAAGTGATCCCCATGTAATATTTGTTAACTATATAAATGGAATACTACTGTAATATATTTATCATATTCAGCAGTAGTAACTTCTCTCTTTTCTCTTTTGCTTACATCCTTGGGATGCCCATTTTTGTTCTAAAATTGGGGAAAATACCCTGAAAGGAAAATCAATCTATTTATTAGTATCATAGTGAAAAAGATCCATTACAACTTGTCACGTATATTTATTTTTCACTACTTCCATTACGAGATATACAATCTCATCTTGGCCTATCCACCATTGCATCATCGTAAATATCAGAAACAGACATCACTTAAAAGGAGAGAAAAAAAGCTTGAAAAAGCCCAGCACATAGCCACCACATAATACAAGCTTGAAATAGACATTGCAGGAGATAGACAAATCATAGCAGTTTGAGAGCTAGAAACAACCTAACCAATATTGCATTAGTAACAAAATTTGGAGGTGAGAAATAACAAGTTATGCAGGTCAAAGAATCATCACTAGCATATAAGAACATTAAAATATAAGCAAAGCAAGGACAAATTTCATAATCTTACTGTGTATGAAATCAACAGCTCGACATATATCCACAAAGGAAGGGGCATAAAGGTAGTCTCTTGTAGGAATCACCAAGTGATCAATTCCATGTGTCTGAAAACCAAACCAGGAAACCAAGATAAACAACATGTGCAACTTCAATGACTGCAACTTGACTTAATTCTCAATAAAACCAGGATAAAAGGTTTAACTCCTGTCAAAATGCATTACAAATGCAGAAAAGTTCACTTCAGCAAAAGTCAGCCAAAATTGTTGCATGATAGTGAATTCCATTTTAAACAAATTTTATCAAACTACATGCTGGAAATATTAAGCATGGTGTAATTAGTGTAGTACTGTTGCAATCACTACAACAAGATGATATGGAAGCTCATAAACCTTACAATCAAAGTAAACAAATATATCTCATTGGTTCACATCGACTGCAACGAAAGGTAGGTAATTAAATAATGTGAATCCATAAAAACAAGAAACTTGCCTGATATAAGGATGATGGAACCAAAGTCTCATACGGTTCATTCAATGTAACAACACCCTGAACTCCAAGCTGATGCAACTGTGGAACATCTTTAGGAAATGGAACAGCCCCAAGCAAAAGAAACTGCAAAGGCAAGAAGTACAATCACAAAGTAAACAAGCAAAACTGACTTAACAGTGTATCATTTAGAGGAAGGAAACAATATGCAAAACCCAAACGTCAAGCAAATTAAGACTTAAAAAGTTAAATACATCTCCACTTGCAGTAGCAACTAAAACAATAAGATCCAGTTTATCACATGCTTTCAGGAGTTCACAATGACGAAGTAATTATAGAAGTAATTTCTGACAAGAATTTTATCACAAAAAGTTGCTAGGATTATCCAGTTTAATCTGACGAAATCAGAAATATTTCAAGCACGGTGTATTGTACTGCACTTGTAACAGATCGATTATTTTCACATATAAGTATTAACCGAACATCTGATGCGCTACTCGATAACCCTGTCAAGAAAAGCAAAAAAAGATAGCGGCATACATGTGAAAAAGGGAAGAGACAAAGCCAAACATAACGAAATGAACAATCACCTCGTCTATTTCGTCCCACCAGCGGAATTCAGCCTGGATCTTGTTTCGAAAAACATTGTACAGAAGAGTCGGATAGAATAAAATCCGTGCTCCCGCCCCGACAATAGCCCTCTTCGCCTTGGCCGGCACGATCTCCCGCACGACGGAATCGCAAGAATCATCGGATCCTCCGTCCTCCAACTCCGTGATCCTCATACCGTCGTTGCCAATTCAAACAAATCGAGAGAGAACCAGAAAATCCTACTCAGACCCCGCCTCCAAAACCGATCACCCTGTTACAAATACTCCGACAGCAAAGGAGACGCAACCCACCGCAGAATCCACCGCGGCAAACCGCTCGATGCCACAATAAAGAGATCGAAGCTTGGGTGCTCCAATACCCACCGATTCAAGCGATTTCCACCCCGATCGGGAGCCTCGGCGGTGGATACACGAAATCCGATGATTCGGGCAAAGGTTAAAGCACAAGAAGGAACTTCTATTGGGAAACCACGATCTCACCCTCGCAACCCTAAACAGAATCTCCGCCTCGGTGGTGACGAACGCGACCGATCAAGAAGTCCACTCCCGTAATAGGATATTGCCGGTGACTCGAGTTTACAAAAAAGTTCCTCAACATATTGGAATTTACGTGTAGACCTTAGCTTGCGATGCACGCCGTAGAAGATGGGATCATTACGGATTTAATCTCTACCGTCCGTAGTGGAGCGGCCCGAGAGCGTTGGCATCGGAAGCGTGGATGGTGACTTGCTGTTGATGATATAAGCGACTATAAAAATAATCTACCCGTTTGTCTGTCACCCGTCTCGTCTGCCTTATATTCGTGGGAGGGGTAGGCCCACGAATCCCCACTGCTTTGGCCAGTAAGAAGGCGGGTATTCAAGAAAACGGGAGGTCTATGTTTTTGAACAAAATAAATGGCAGGAAGTGGATATAAGTCCAATTATCGGGCCACAGGATAAGGACCTGTGGGCCCCAGTTTGGGTTCTCTGGACCATGACAAGTTTAGGTGACTAGCTGGACCAAGTAATTAATAAAAAGTATGGGCCAAGAGATACCTCATCTAATGCATTTTTAATGAAATAATTGAGCTGAAATGAGCCAATTCTAAGGAATTTTACTCATTAAATATTTAGCCAATTACAAATTTGAACTATTTGATAAGATGTTTAGGTCAAACTATTTCTGACATTTTTCAACATGGCCCACCAACCACTTGATGGAAACACAAAACAAAAGATTGTGGTTCTCCTTACTCCACGCCATGTGATTCAAGGATAGCTCTAATCTTAATTATTTTCCATTTTGGATGTTGAGGGAGTGTTGAGGGAACCATGATATATATATATATATAATGACATATTTACCCTCTATATATATATATAGAGGGCAAATATGTCATTTTAAAACTGCAAAGATAGACATGTAAACACTTGGTAGTTGACATGTCAAAACGTCCAGAATCACTGTTCAGAAAGACTCCCATACAAAGGCACATGAGTTTGACCAATGCCCAAAGAAGCACGGCAGATTATATACATCAATCGACGTAGTACATGGGATTAGGGAGTTTGAAGGATCTCTTGGCTAACGGCAAACCCAACAAATCACTCCACTGATCCCCCGAGCTGCCATGGATCCTGAATCCTTGCGCTTCCAAGTCCGCCCGCCTTTCTGATTTATATACCAGCGCAGGCTTTCCAAGGTCAGAGGTTTGCCTGTTTCATCATTTCACCATCTATTAGCAGATACATAAAAAATCCATGTACGTTACAGTGCAAATAAATGTGTGTTCTAGAAATCCTTTACGACGATTTAGGAGAACAAGGAAAGTTTGAAGAAAAAAAGATCTTACACCAATGATCGTAGTAAACTAAAAATAATGGATCAGCACTGTTGTTTATGCTCTAAATTGAATTTCAGTGTTATTTTGACTACTAGCAGTGATGGAGAAAGCTAAATAAGATCCAGGCATTCAAGTATATGCGATAAAAACTCCATATTTGCATTTATAGAAGATATATAGACTACACACTTGAGTGGGTCGAGTACTTTAGCACAATTAACCACATATGCAGAAGCGGAAGGTTGGTTTAAATTTCCACATTCTCACAGGAATTTAAATATGGGACTTATTAAAAAAAAATACATGAAATATGATATCCAGACAACTATAATTCATGGTCTAAAATAAAAACGTTTATGTGAAGAATTCCTGCTTATGCTAGTTTAGGTATAACTAGATAATTAAAAATAATGCAAATTTAACATAGGAAGAAGTCTTTCTAGAAAACCGAAAACACAGCTAAAAAAGTCAATTGTGTGCAGAATCTGAAATTAACCAGTTTTCTGTTTGTTAAATTTTTTAACCCCATGAACAAGTTTTCCATCTTGTCAATAAGGTAGGAGGCCTCATGGCTTTCAAGAACTTTATTATCTGTGGCAACTCCTGGAAAAAGTACAACAACCATTCATGCTGACCAACTCACAAAACCAGAGTTTGGCTTGATCTAATCGAAAAGCAATCCATACAGCAGCGCTCAACTTGCAAAAACAGACTTGTTTTCTTATGTCTGATCCATGCAATCTTATTATATTACTGAAACAGACTCTCAGCAGAAAGAGCTTGACATGTCAAACATGACAATGCATAAATCAGGGTTCAAATTTTCCAGGGCAGAAATGTTGCTGATGATGATTCATCTGGCTAAATGTAACCCATTAACCACTGATGCCTTGGATTGTATTAAATTAAAAAATGACAGGTTTTAGACAAACAAGGCAGCGGAAAAACAAAGTGGATGAACGGCTAAAAGGGCACTAAAGGAACAGAGATATATTTGCCTAGATATGAAGCTGGCGTGCGAAAATAGTTCTTTATATGATCCAAGAGCCAGAGGTATTAATTGATAGATGATCTTCTGTTGAAAATGTTTAATAAAAAGTTTATTTTGCATTGAAATGAGAAAAAAATGAAGGCATCCGTATGAGACGTGATTTGGATTGCCTCGACCTGATTTTGAGGCCTGGATTTCAAGGTATCCGTAAATGCATTTGTAATTTTGTGTCCGTAATGCTCAAGTTAGATGCTCAGTGCTCCCATTACACAGCAATAGCATTTGAGGCAGCATGCAGAAAGAATAACATAGAAATTTACAAACAAGCAAGTGATAGCATTTAGTTATGATGTTCAATTCATTTTCTAGTCACACCGATGTGATAACAAGTTCATATGCTATAGAAAATGGTACGAAAAAACAGGTTGAATTCCAGAAATTTAAACATCTTGTGAGATTTTCATCACATTCAGGGTTGTTTCAGCATATGGTGATTCCCTAGAGTGAAGCTTCAGACCTCATATCTATTGCATGTTTAATCTCTTAATCATTATTGCAGCAAGTGGAAACTCATGGAAAAATAAATCTAGTTATAACATACTTTTACGTGGATAGATCTTGCCAAAGAGGAAACAGGAAAAGTAGGAAAAACCACTTAACAAGTCAAACTATAGATGTCAGAAAATTAACATTGAGCAGCAACCAAACTCTTTACAGGAATGCTCAATGGCAACCTAACTAAATTCATCAACAATTAGATTTGAAAAAAAAAAAAGAATGAGTTTGCAAATAGTTGGTTTGCACTGACCAAAGCATTTTTACTGTTATTATTGTGCTTATGTGGAATGAAATACAGTACCAACTGTTCAAAGCAAAGATATAGGAAGTAAATGCACCTCAAAATAAGTGTTATCCAGGAATGATAACCAGCATACAGTAGATTATTCTCAGTGGAATTTCTTTGGTTCTCGCTTCGACCGGTCAGAAGTACCATCTGAAATCCAAGCCCAATAAGCTCCTCGTACAACCTTAGACTTGCTGGTAAAGCTGGTGCCCTCGCCAAGTCCACCCATTCATCAAATGAAGTTTCATTGAAAACCACAGATCTAAAAAGTATTGACAACGCATAAGAACTAAGTCAACTGAACTATAAACTGCAGAGTAGTTAAAAGTGAAAAATGAACAAACTCTTCAGGTACTGAATATATATAAGAAAACATATAATTTTCATATTACAATTACAACTAATATAATTCATCGTACTAAAATTTAGATACCAAACTTCTGCATACATGATTTGCAAACCACTACAAACATTCGAGATAAGTCTTTCATCCACAATTCTCGTTGCTGTTTACAACATTGCCCGCTGACATGTTGCATAATTGTGAGGCAGCATTCATATGTAATCTAGTAGGCCAATGTCTTTTATGAAGTATGCCTAGGCCCTAATATGCTTAAATTCAAGATAACAGTAGTGGACTATGAAATTCTTAGATACATATTCATTCTTTCATAGTTCACATTAGGTTCGATGTGTACACCCCTAATTCCTTCTCTATTCAGGTAATCAAAGTGCATGATGTCAGACTCGTTATTCTGGGCATCGGAGCGTCACCATGGTAGCCCTTTCCTCTGGGTCTACTCAGAACAACCCACCATCAAGATTACTATAACATATTCGATTGGCTAATCAGTTTAAACTGAACCAAGTAGGGTCAGATAGCATGGCTAGACCTGACGTATATAACGATAGAGCTGTACCGATACCAATTTAAGGCTCAAGCCTTATCATTAGTCTAAACCTATTTCTTCGATTGGTCCACGGTAATCTAAACCTTGAAAATAATTTACTTGTCAAATTGCAATTGTTAGCTGCACCACCATCTAAACTAAAGCATAACAACAGATCATCATCGTCTTTATCTTCTTCACTTCAAACTTATTTGCATTCGTGGAAGCAGTTGACTTTCGTGAATTAAATGAGCTCCGCATCCACTCCCATATAAAATGGGGGGAACATCCTAGCGGAAGCAACAACCAAATAAGGAGCATTGGTACCAAGTAGCTTCGGAGCCATTAGATTATTGGCAAACACAAACGTGCTGGTTATAAAATGAAAACCACATCACATCCAAGAACAGCCCATGCTTTCGACTAATATAAGATGAATCTTGACACGGACTGATCTCCGTTCTCAACGAGGGAGGCATCGGGATGCAAATTAATTAACAGAATTTAACCCTTTTTTTAGGGATTAAAGGAAAAGTTCATCTAAATGGAACAGGAAGGGAATTACCCGTATCCGTTGATTGCGTAATACGGGACGTTGGAAAGCAGCGTCTCGTCGATGTCAAAGATCCAGACGTCCTTCCCATCGCCGGCGATCGGGACAGTCTCGGCGAAGGACAGTGACTCGCTGGAGATCACGTCGAAATCCGACGCGTAGCGATCCCCGTTCACGTAGTCCTCTACGAATTTGAGGCATTTCTGAGGGATAGTCCGCCAATACCCGGCGTCGTTGGTCTCCACCGACAGCCTCCAGCTATCGCAGAAAAGGCGATCGGCGACTCCTTCGCCGTCGGTGGAGCGGCCGGGGGCGGGGTCTTCGGGGACGGCGCGGAGGAGGGAGTGGAAGGGAGCGGCGGAGGCGACAGCGGAGAGGGCGAGGAGGAGGAGGAGGAGAAGCGATCGGAAGAGCCCCATCGGGGAGCAACAACGCCAACCCGAACCCGAACCCAAACCCAGCTGAGACGGATTCGATATGGAGCTCTCCGACCGATGACTTACTCTCCGACCTTTCTCGCTTTTATTTTATACCGAGAGGAGAAAAAGAGGATGGGATGGACAGCATTTGCTTAAATAAAAATAAATAAATAAGATTATAAATAATAAAATGGCGGGACAGAAAAGTGATAGCTGAGTTGTCCATCTTCATCAACGTGCAAATCCTGATCTAAAAGTGGTCGAGATCGAGGAGGACCAAAAAGCTATAAGCATGATTGGTCATAGATCTATTATGACATGTTGTGGTACGATCATGCGAGCTACAACGTAAGACATCAAATCGGTAGCAATGGCTATGTTAAGTTGATTAACAATGATGAAGCCGAGGGAAGTGTTTGGACTTATACTTACCGCGTTGTAGCTCTTGGTTGGATCAAATCATATCACGATGGTTCTTAGAATCCTAAATGTGATGGTGGTACTCTTATCGTTTTTTCAGATTATGAATCCTCTATCAAGCGGAACAACAAATATTGTATTTGTTGTAAGGCCATCGGCCATGGTGGATCAATCCAAAAAGAAAATTGGAGGGCAATACAACAACTCAATCCTAAACGTCATAGATTTGTATGCTGATGTTGTGATGGAGTCAAAGGGGAGCTTTGAGCTTTGGCACCGTCATTTGCAATAGCAGGTTCTTTTTGATGAGTCGATCTGATACAAGTTCTTTTTTATGACTCCTCCTTATTGTCAGGAGAGTTGACGTAATTAGTCGATATAGAGAGTTTGTTTGGGAGAGATGGTGAAATCAAGTAAGAGAACTGGATTTTCCTAATTGTTGAGTCATCTCTTAGTCGCATCTCGATATGGTACCAGGGGGTTTTACACAATTGGTTTGTGTCAAATGTCTCGACTCAATTCTTCGGATATTTAAATCGGTGAAAGATGAAAAAAAAGGAAGATAACAATATGAGCAATGTAAATGAGAAAATATATGATTTTTGCTTTTCTCTTTTGTGTTGGTTTATGACCTGATTTTTAATATTTTGGTGTCGAGCAACATAGACGTGTGTTAGCTAAGACGCTCTTATCATATATAGTGAAAGCATTAATAAGGACAACTTCTTAGCGTGTGCCATTTAACACGTTCAACGGATTGTTAAGATGTCTTTGGATTAACTCTTTTACCTTTTTGGTTAGATAAGGAGTGATATCTCGATCTACTGTTCATAGAAAAAGATTGATAAAATCATATAATATTATCATTAATACGAAAATATAATTTCTACTAAAATATCAGTCGGGAGATGATTGAAAAAACTAGGAGACACCGTCAGTCATTAATACGATATAATGTTTTGGATTATAATATTAGTATCAGTAAGGAGGATGGGCATTTTGAAAAGTCAGGACAGGCAATAAATCTCTGCTGGCGGCTGGAGAGAGTGAACAGTATCAAACTTTTCCATAGCAATAATATAATATAATATATCAACCATATGGCCCTCACAGGCGAAGAACTTTCCAAAAGACGGCCAGCCTTTTCTGAAGAGCAACCTCCCTGTCTACGCCTCTTACGGGAGCGTGGTATATTCCAAAAGCCAAGAAACTACCGGGAAGCAGGGGACGGAGGTGAGGGTCGCAAGGTCAGAGTGCATGACTTTTCAGCCCATGCGGGAGAGACTTGAGATATGGATCGACACAAAAGTCTTACAGGGAATGATAATTCCCGGGAGAGTTTTAATGCGAGAGCGATGGTCTAAATGAATTATCGTAACTTTGCAATTTAGTTTCCTTGTCTGCTCTCATCTTGTGACTGGATCCAACATCCTACAAGTTGCTCTCGAACTTGTCTACTGTTCCCTGTCATAGAAGAGTAACATCAGCCGCCGTGGTCAAGATTATATACAACTCCATTCTTTTAACTACAGCCACAGAAATCTCTGCAAGTCAATTCTTCGAGTTATTTCTCACGACAGCACAGTGCATGATCTCATCTCTCTCTCTTGAAGTCGGTAGAGTGGGCAGGCCAACGATCAGAGAGAGAGAGAGAAAACAGAGGGGAGTGATGTCTTTACTGTGATATGATCGAGATCTATGTCCAGCTCTGTTTACGTATTATGTTAGACAAGTGGTCATGGCGGCTGACTAAAGTGATGGCTTCGACAAGTGCAATGCGTGACCGAAGGTTCTTCGAAATTGATTCGCTGACAAGTGTGGATGCAAGAAAAAGGCGGCATCTGACAAATTAATGTTCCTTCTCCTTCGGAAAAGCAACCGATCAAGAGATGTGCTGAAGAAGCTATGAGAACTTCTCGAAATTGTAGAAACAGGTGAACATATATATGGCAAAAGCTTTTTCGCTTTGAGCTCACGCGAGTTTGATGACCTCAGTTGGAACAGTCGAAAGAGTCTTGCCGACGCTCATCTGCTCTTCGCATCACCGATCGATGACAAAAGAAACACGTTTATAAGTTGTAATTACTCGATTAATACTCCTGTTTTGTTTATGTAACAGGAAGGTGTCATCATGCCTCTGCGTATCTCATCAGCGATGTCAAGAGCAAGATCGAGTGCAACATAATTCTTTTGAACAATATAGATGGCCACAGATCTGGATGACCTATGAAGGAGGGGAGTATAGATAATACAAGATCAAGTTTAGCAACATGATGGTGTCCGGGAAGCTAATGCCGCTGTTAGTCTGCCGTAAATTCCTTCTTTATGATGCACGGGCTTTCGACGGGAAAAGCCAGAACACAATACTCTGCCGGAACGTAGTAGCACGAAGGCTACGTGACCTGCGATCTGGTTTCGGTATCGAAGAATGAGGCGTCAGAGGAACTAGTCAAGAATTCCATGGGGACCTCGCCACCAAACTCCAGGAAGAACTCATCGGTATCACCCGATCCATTAGTCCACCAGTCGGAATAGAGGCTGCCGTCGTCCACGGTAACCAGAGAGGAAGCGTCGGACGCATTTAGCTGAACCCTGGGGGGGCCAGCGAGTCCTGCGACCACCGGAGGAGAATCGTAGCGACCGAAGCCAAGTCCAGTGTCGGTCGTTGCTGACGCTGGAGGACTTGGGACTAAAGGTTTCAGAAAGTCATCGCAGGTGTATGTTTCGTCCTTTACGATTGGGATGACTACAGGAGATGTCGATGGCGGTGGCGGTCTAGGAAAGTCATTGATTCGGTCGACGATGGTGTCGATGGAGGTGGTGTTGTTTGAGCTGGGTGCTTGAGCTGCCACCATCGCCATCGTCCTCCTCTTCTTCAGCTTAGTGTTCCAGTAGTTCTTGATATCGTTATCGGTTCTGCCCGGCAACTGCGAAGCTATAACGGACCACCTAGTACAGATTAATGAGTTGCCAAGAAGCGCTCAAGAAAGTGGAAACACGGAAACCGAGTCATAATTTAGAGGAAGAGGAAAGGAGAAAAGTCGAAGATGCCTGCTTCCGATGTTGTTGTAGAGACCGCAAATGATGTCGTCCTCTTCCTCGGTGAAACCTCCGTGCTTGATGTCGGGCCTGAGGTAATTGAGCCACCTCAAGCGGCAGCTTTTGCCGCAACGTTTGAGACCTGAGAGTTTTGGGTTTCCGTTTGTTCGAACCGAACCCAAGAATCAGAGAAATAGATGGAGGAATATGAGCAAATTCACGATAAAATCTGGTAAACCAAGAGATGTATTTGCCATTGGTGATTTCATATCTAAAGTAGCCAAAGAGAGCAGCAGACACAGTGGATGGGTTAAATGCTCAAAGGGCAGGGCGGTGAGGAACCTGCTTTCTGGGGCAAGGCAATCCAGTTTCCACCAGTTCCATGACCCTCTATATACTTCTTGAGAACCATGTCCTCCTCCGGAGACCATGGCCCTCTCTTCACCTGCGCCCTGTCGCAGCACGGAGTTCTGCCCATCACCTCACCTGCCACCAGAACCGACAGAGAAGCAGACCCAAGCTCGCCTCCGGCCGGAAACAGAAGACGAGTGGTGAAGAGATTAGCAAACAGCGGCTGCTCTGATCTGGTCTGGTCTGTGAGAGGATGGTAACTAAATGAAGACAAGGTAGGCATCGTTGGTCCACGTCCGTGGTGAAGAAAAAGAGACAGGATTTACGTGGACCCAGTCAACGCTGTGGAAGGATGGATGCACACCGCGGTGATCAAAGATTAATGTTTTTTAATTTCGAAATCATAGGTTTTTTAGTACAACGAGGGGAGGGAGAACGGTGTGGAAGATGAGAGAGTCCATCAAGTTGGTTGATGTGTTAATTAAGTCCCCTTATTACTCTTTGTCATGTCCTGCATCTTTTTTGCTCCCTTGTCGACGACGACGACAACGACGACGACCCAACGGATTAATCTGCGGTGCGGTGGAGGTCGACGCGAGGAAGTTACAGCGTAGGCAATTGAAATGAAGGTTTGAAACGATATCCGAGTGTGTATATTTATTTACGAGCAAGTAATTGACTAATAACAGGTGATTGTGAGGGCAGATTGGGGTACGAAGAACACGCTGTCGTCGTTAGCTTAGATTCATTCATGTCCGGGGGGGGACCCACGAGTGGATGTCAGAGGAATAGGAGTCGGTAGATGGAGCGTGCTAAAAACTCGTAACGATTGTTTTCTTGATCGTCAAGCGTCCGTAAACCTCCGGTAGATACGATTGTTGAGGTAGAATATGAGTTTGACTGGGTTTTGGGGGATTCTGGGACGATGATGATGTCACTATCATCTCTTGTCGATCGAGGACAATATTATAGGAGTGCTTCTCCTCGGCCAGTTGTGGTTTCTCCTTTTATTCATTTTTCAAAGATGTATAGGTGACGATAGGTTCTTTTCTTTAGGCGGAGAGGATGATTTCGGAATCAAAACTTCATGTGTAATTAGTTTTGCGTAGTTTATATCCCCCTTCTTGTCCTTCCATAGTAATATGTGTTTATAAGAAATGATACTTCTATATATTTCAACTTTACGGGATAATCTAAGGAAATATAATATTTTAACGTAAGTTCTAATTTATCGTTGTTCACCCATATATATCATTTATAATAAAAAAAATTAAATGTGAATAAGAGGTAAAGGAGCTCCTTCATTTTTGTTTTAGTATCTTGAATTCAATGACAAATGATAGTAACAATTTTGACTCGGTCATACTATATCTATGATGGTACAGTTTATTCTCTCCACTATCGTATTGAGTGTGAGACACTATATGTTTACGAATGCTTCCTTCTTTTACTTAATAAATAGTAAATTCATCGGTCCAAAATTTCAAGGTATGAAGTGTTCAAACATACTTTTCGATTTGTTCCTCCACTATATTTTTTTTATATCTGAAAATTTTCAAAAAATATTAGTCTTGTGTTTAACAAAACCTTCATTGACAAGTCATCAATGAAAAGGATACAGTGAGCTCCTTTCTTCCTTTCAAAAGTCCTCTTTTGTCAGTGATGGGCCCTACTACTGTTGAACCTCGAAGTCAACAGTATCAAAACAGTAGTAGAAGACAATCACATCCCCTAAGAGACTCTTTTCTTACCTTCATGAGTCCTCTTTTGCCATATGTCTTGAATTTAATTGATTTCGTTCCAACGATCTTGCACGATGAGCTGTTCCTCATAATCACATTTCTTTCTTGGTTGTGTTTAAGAACTAATTTGGATGTGGTGTTGTATGAAATGAACATGCGGTAAGGAATGCGGGCAGCGGCGCAGGCGCCGGCAGCAATAAAGGCCGCGGTGAGCGGCGTGGGTTGTGGTGAGGACCGCGGGCAACGCAGGCGGCCGTGTGCGGTTGCGGCGAGCAACGCGGGCCCACGGGCAGGCGGCGAGCGGCGCGGGTTGCGGTGAGGACCGCGGCGTGAAACGCACCCGCAGGCGCGCGATGGGGGGCCACGCGGTGAGCAACGCAGCGGCGGCCAGAGGCGCGCGAGCGCTTCTCACGCGACTTGGACCGGTTCAGTGAGGAATTGATCCGGTTTATTGGGCCCATGTCTGAGTCAATTTTGAGTCCGTTCCCACTCATACCTTTGCGCAAATTGAAAGGGCGAGTGGTTTTCAGATGGCCCTCTGTCCGAGTTCTCCTTCGGGGTTATCACCGCTAATGTCTCCTCCTTGTGGCTTAGTGTTTTTTGTCGGATAAAATAGAATAACTTTTGTATATGAACAAATACTAGTAGGTCACAGCGGAATTAAATAAAATTATAATCAAATAGAACACCAAGATATACTTGTAAAACCCCTCCAATGTAAAGAATAAAAATCACGGGACAAACTAAAGATAATATACTACGAGAATAATGAATATATAAATTTTAATCTCTTACCCTAAACCCTAGCAACAATCACAAGAGAATAACTGGGATACAAGGATCATGTCACTGTGCATAATATCTAAAACCTCCCCAAGTAATCACAGCAAGAGTCTAATGTAGATTTGATCTAACTTGTGATGAGAACACTGATGATTGAAAACAGTCTTTATGTGTTGTCATTGTTTTCTTCCCTTTCTTTCTTTTGTTTTTCTGTCTTTTTTTTCTCCTCTTTTCTACTGCGAAGATCTCTCCACTTGCTACTCTCGTTACTGTCCTATTTATAGTCTTTAATAATCATCACATCTCTCTCTAATGTTAATTAGGATTAAATTAAGAGGAGATGAGATGTGAATTTATAAAGCTTATATTGGACTAAATATGAGCTGTCAGCCAAACAGGTTAAGCCTCTTGTCTCCGATAAGGCAAGATCGGCTCTTAGGGAACTTTGCCTCCTTGTAGTAGTACTTTCAGACATGTTACTCACTTTACAGTTGCCTGAAGCATTTGGTGATCTCCACAGAATGCCGTAAAACTCGAGAAGACTATGAGCATAATAAATTCATACCGGAGACTCAATTCTGTGACACTTCATTTTTGGTTGGTTCGATGCGACATTACTTCATGTACAGCAATTAAAGAACATGCTCCCCGGATAGCAGAGAGAGAAAAGAAAGATGTAGCGTGAAATGGCATTGGGCTTTACCACTCATACATGTCTCTGCAGCCCAGAAGGCCCACGTCATACACCCACACGTGCATGCGTGCATGAACTTGCACGTCGAGATGAGAGCTCAATAAATGGTGTGATGATCCGTGGTCAGAGCCTGTCGGTGAGATGGTCCTTTCGCCCGAGTTCTGGTTTTCTTTTTCCTTCCCATCCCTGTCGTTCGGGAGTGACCTTGCGTGATCTCCCTTGCGTTTCCCTTTCAGCTCACTTCCTGTGCTCCTGTGGAGGCTGCAGTGAGCCGAGTGGTCGTATCAAAGGCGGTGAGAGTCGCTTCGGTGAAAGCCAACAGGGCAGGCCTGCTTGAGGCTGACACCGGAATGATTTCCGGATGAGGACAACGGCCACCGTCATCTCAAGAGACCGACCCCCGTAAGAAGATCATACGAAGCCGACGGAGAAATGAAGGCTCCAATTGTAGTAGTCCTGTTAGAGACGAGACCTGCGGATTCGGCCGGTGGTGAAAGGGGATGCATGGTAAAATATATGGCTGGAGCAACGGAAGACGAAGCCCTGAAAAAAGCCAAAGGCGCAAGGATGGGTGACCGTCGGATGATTCCACTAGCCGAGCTGAGTTGACACTACCACTTTAGACTTCAGCTGCTCGCAGAATCACCGTTCCATATCGCCTCCAGTGTCTGAGAAGAGCAAAAAGGACGAGAAGACGGAGAGAAGAATCCTAAAATAGTTGGATCTGATGGCATGTAACTATATATGCAACTATTGCGGATAATGGGGGTGGAAATGTGACAGATGCTGCGACCAGAAGAAGGGGGATGAGGAACACCGGATGTGGTCTTGGGACGTAACCATCAGAATAATACTTGGTGAGGGGTCCCCGTCCATTATAGCCATCAGTTCCTCTCATGCGTTTATTCCGTCTCTTAATCATCGATCCCGGAAGAAGAAGCAAGCGGAGGAACAGGTTCATCAATAGAACCGAAGCTTGGTAAGGTTTGACCTCATCGTGTATAGATATTGGGCTCCCGACGATATGAATCAGATAAATCTTGGTCTGGGTTTCAGGCAACAGAGCTCCACTTTAGGTCGAAGGCCGGTTGTTGGGCAACCACGCACCACCGAGCTAGTGTTTTTTCCAACGTAGGACATGGAAACTATTGTGATTTCAATCCACAACCCAACCCATGTCCTCCTCCCTCTTACCTTACCGCAGATTTGTTGACCAGGAGATAGTGGATAAGCTCGTCCGAGGGGGCGGGGGGAAAGATGACACATATCCGAAAGATACCATTTTGCGCGGCCTGTCAGCTGATCTTTACCCGTACGACATCTTGTCATGCAGGTAGCTGATGGGGAATTCCACGCTGGAGTGGATAGCATCCACGGGATGGACAAGCACGTCCACATTTCTCTTACGCTTCGGGTGCGTGGGACCCACGCCCTTATCTTCCTCCCTCCCCCCAACCCCCCGCTCTTTTCCTCCATCTCCGTCCCATCCCGTCCGTGTCTTCTGTGACAGCTTTCGCGAAGGGTGCAACGCCTTGACCGCGTGAATCGGAGGAGATACTGTTCAGCTGAGGAAAATTGGCGGTGGTTAATTAGTCTTTGATCCAGTCCGGTAATTAGTATGGAGTTCAGAGGCACATTTCCCCGGCGGCTTCTCTTCCTAACTTTTCTGCTCTCTTTTTCTCAAAGCAGTCATATCAATCGATTCATCGTATATCAGCTTTCATCATTGCGCCAGGCGAGAGGAGAAAAGTTTCCCGAGGAAATCATCGTCTTTGTTGCTCCGAAGCTGCTGCCGCGTTAGAACCACCGGAGACCTAAACCCCCCTCCCCACCCTTGTGTCTCTGCTTAATATCAGGAGGAAGATTAAAGAAAAGCTGTCTCTTCTGTATCAAACACGACTTCCCACCTACCGGTCTCTAACCGGAACGCACCAACTCCGATAGTGAGAGACATCCGTGCATGCTATGCTATACCATGTCTGTCATAGCAAACCCAAAAGTAGGCACCCTCCGGCGTCGTGCCGATACATCCAGCTCCAGGTTCTACCACCTAGTCCACTCGATGCTCGTCTTCCAGGCCTCTCATTGCTCGAGCAGACACGAGGCGACGCACCGTGTCTCTCCGATGCCAAACATCTTACCGCATCTCACATGAACCACTAAAATAGTCAGTCAATAGATCGCATCGAGCTTTGCAATACGAGGCAATCGACACACAGCCAGCCCGTCTCTCACAGGCCAAACATCTCTGATCTCGTGATAGAGTCTCGCTGTTAACAAATTCTCTTGCGACACCGATAACAACCAAAGCACCTCTATGTGTTATCCCTAAACCATGCCAATCTGTGCACCGATGAAGCGGTCAACGGATAACTCGACAGTTCCTGTTCTTGGGGGACTAGCGAATTCATGTCGCCATCTGATCTCCTGGCATCAACCGGGCACGATTGCAAACTTTCAACATTGTAATGCAAAGGTTCACATCGGAGGGTCTCAATCGTGAGGTTTTGCGATAAACCAAGTCCATCCATCCACGCCCACCGCAAACATTTACGAAGCAAGAAAAGAACCGCTTATGAAAAGAAACATCTGAAATCCACTGGATGGAAACTTAAGATACACAATGTCAACATGGTGACAGAGATGCTACTATAACACCCTATTTACAGGTCCAATATTTCAAACTGGACATCCAGCATAACCAGAATGACAAGAAAAAGCAAGACGTCGATGACCCAAATAATGCAGTTTCCGCAGAATGCTGCTTCCTCCTCTAGAAGTCTTCAGCACTCATTCAACCCTTCCTGGTACGGCAGAAGCAGCATAATAGTTATTGAATTCCTCATTCTCTAACCCAAATCTGATCCAACCCTCCGCTACTCTTCATATATATATATATATACAACAGGAGACAACTTTTTTTTTTTCTCTTTTTTTTTTTGACCTCGGAGATCCCAACGTTGGCAACAATTCAAGAAAGAATTGAGGATAATAGCATATTTTTCTTCCTTCAAATCTTCATCACTTTTTGACCCTTCACTTTGCCATTAGCATCTTTCTGCTACTGCAGCAACTCTGACACCCACCCGACGTCCGGCGCGGCCTCTGCCTTCTCAAAAATGTTCTCTTTACTCAGCCTCTCGAACATCTTCGCCCTCAGAGCCCTCCCGGACTCCACCCTCTCCGCCGGCTCCACTTCCTCCAGCCACCTGGCATCGCCACATATCATCGTACTAGCCGTCGGAGTCGATGGCAGGCTGCAGAAGCCAGCATTAAATCCTGCAAACGCGCTTGGCGAGGCAAACCCACCGCTACCCACCTGCAACCCCCAGGAGCTTGGCGCCGACTTGGCCCTGCTGAGCTGTAACTGCCTCAGCGACGCCACGATCTCGTTCACCGACGAGCCAGCATGCCATGAACCCAGCTGCGCGCCGTTGGGTGATATCGGCGGCGACTCCGTCGGCGGGGAGTTGGGCGGCGAGATCCGCACCGACGTTGGCGAGGAGACAAGATTCTTGGGAAGATAAGGCTGCATGAACGACTGCTGGTGAAGAGGCAACCCGTCGTAGGAGTCGACGCCAGCGGCTGCTGCCGTCGGCGAGCTCTGCTGATGGTGTGGAGGCACCACACGGAGCTGATCGGGGGTATGGGCGAAGAAGCAAACGCGGCGGCGGCAGGCGGTTCCGTCTTTGCAGGGCTGGGTGCGGTAGCGATCGGGGTGGAGCCAGCACTCGAACACCCCGTGGGCAAGATCGCATACGTCGCCGCGCTTGCACCCACTGGCCTTGCGGAAGTCCGGACAGGGGGAGCCGGAGTATCGGTGCTTCCGAGGGTCGCGACGGCGGGCTTTCTCCGCCGGGTGAGCGAAGGGGCACTCGGTCCAGTCGTGGGCGCGCCCCCGGGCGCACCGCCGCACCTTGAACTCGTACATCCTGAACTCGTCCGATGCGTACGCGTCCACCAACCGTGCGTTGTCCTCCCCCGCCTCCTCCTCGCGGCGGAGGTAGAGCTGCAGCGCCGCGAGCGTGGCCTCGTCGGGGAGGCCGTCGCCGGCCATCGGATCATCGAAAGAGGACCAGGGTGGCACGTGGACCGTCGGATTGTGAAGGGTGACACCTCGCCCGATCATCATCATCGTCGTCGTCTCTCTCCAGCGCCACTCCTGTTGTCTTCTCTCGCTCTCCAGTTTCCACTGCGCTACATGGCATATAAAGGGGAAGGGGCTGACCGGGGTTGGGTTATTAGCTAACCGCGATTATAAAATATCTATAACTGACGGCGTTTCGGGGGTGTTGAGGCGATGACGGGTGGGATGGTTTCGGTTCCGCTGCAGCGGCGTCGGGATGACGGAGGCAGAGTTAAGCAAGCGGTTTTTCGGGAGGCGTGTAGTAGGTGGTGGTGGACACGTGGAGGAGGGAGAGGGATCGATCTATCAGACCTGCGCTTGTCCCGACAGCAGACACGTTCTATCTCCTCCACACGACAAAGGCAGTTAGTGAATTCAAAATCCTCACCTTCGGAGCGTAACTATGTGGGCTTCACAGTTTTTATCCAATCAGTAGAAAGGTAAAAGACCCGGGTTGACGGTAAGTGTTCTTTGTGGGCTTCACAGTTTCGATCCAATCATCAGAAAGGTAAATAATGCGGGTGGACTTTCGTTGGGGATTGTGTAGCGTTGTTATCGTTCAGAATTGATGGTGGTTCGTACGGTCGAGATTGGGCCTGGGGCCGCGGGAATAACTGTTAAGATAAGTCGGTGGAAGCGTGTTATTACTTTTATAGCCTAAGATGAAAAAGGAGTTGGTGGAGTCATGTCATGTCACATGAGCCTCGCTTTATCATCGGTCTTGATTAAGGACCGTCCGATCGAAATCACCACGGCCATGGAGTGGTTTACCGTAAGGCTTGGCTGGGAAACGGTCCTTGTCTCGGCGGGTCGTCGTCACGCGAGCCCCGCCGTGATGCTTGTGGTCCGAAAACGCCATAAATGCTGTTTGGGAGGAGGGAGGAGGGAGGAGGGAGGACGGAGGGCCCACGAGAGGGAGCTCCACTAGCGAGTGCACAGCTATGGCGTACTGTCTCTTGCTCCACCAGCACGGTGCAAGCTCATGGAACATCAACGCAGGGAAAAGAGAGCAGCAGCATGTCAGAGTGAGGAGATGGTACCTGTGGATCCCATCCAAATCTAATCCGATCGAACTCCAGTGAGGCGTAGCAGAAGCAGCACGCGTGTGAGTGCCCAGATTCGTTGTGTCCAATTATTGTGGTCCAAGCATTCACTGTTTTCTTGCTTCTCCGGAGATACTCGTAAAAGCTACGTAACAGCCACGACAACAATCATGGTGACAAATCCTAGCCTATTGTGTGTTTCAGACAAGGATTAAATACTGGGAGTCACACATTATGTCCTTTTCTCCGATGTCCGCTTTGGTGAGATGAATGAGAAGACCGGATGGATTGCCCCCAGCCAAAGTGAAGACCCGGGAGACGACGTAACCTCGACGTGCACTGCTGGTTTGCTTTGGCTCGGGGCGAGGAAGACATTAATGAGAGGAGGGAACAGTTGTGGGATAGACCGGTGACCGACGGCATCGCAAGACGTACGGGCCATGGAAGAAGACCACGTGAAGGATCGGCTAGGGTGTGCGACATGCGTGCACGTCGTTGGGGGGACAGGTAGTGATCGAAGGGAGTAAAGCATGGCTGTTGAATGCAGTACGTACGGCTTCAGACTATCACGACATCTCCGATATCTCCCGCTTCACCGTGACGTGTCCCTCCTTCCCCGAACATTTTCACGGTAAGATCCTCGACGCATTTGTTTCCGGGTATTAATATCTGGTCTGTGTCGTTGTTGTTGCTACTGATTGTGGTTAGGTGCAGTTGTTGGCCAGCTCACGAGTTGACGAATGTAAGATTCGGATTTCCAACAATAGAAGAAATGAAATCGTAAGATATATGTTGGTTATCTTTTACGTGATTAATTAAGTTGGTGGGTACGCTTCTGCGCAGACGAGCACCGATGTGATTCTGACGTGGTGAAACACGAAGCGTCGGCAAGTTTTACGCAGATTTTGGCGCATCCAATCGCAGAATCTAAGAAAACGAGTTCCAATGTGTTTATATAGAGTCGAGGAGGAAGAGAGAGAAGCTCTGGGCCATTTCCGAGGCTATGGGGGGAACCCATCGCCTTCCTCCTTCATTACCTCACCTCGATTGACTGCCCTGTCCACTAATTCTCGATCTTCGCCTCCCGTTAATCCTAGCCAACCTCCTGATCCCACTTCGGTTCTCAAGGGTCCTCCTCCGGAGGTTCCTTCTGCTAGTTTTCCCTCTTCTGGTACACCGACACCTTCAGCCAATGCCTTCGGCCCCTGCTCGGCCAGCAGCACCTTCGAAGGTTGTTCTCCCTCCCCCTTCCAAGCAGGCTCAATCTGATGGCTCTTCCCCACTGTTACCCAATGCTCGTAGGAAGACTTCTCTTCTTCAGCCCAAAAAAGGAAGAGGGTGACCATCCTCATAGGAGGACTACAAGCGATAGACTTCTCCTCGCTTACTCGACAACAAGCAAGAGAACAACGGAGTACAGAGTTCATCAGGCATCCATCCTTTTTCAAGACTATTTATAGTAGGTCTTTGTTTTTTCTTTGTGTGATCAGCGCTAAAGAAGAAGTATGCCCTTCCCCTTCAACCACGGCATGTGACCGAAGGCTATAGTTACATCAAGTAGGTTTCTCTCTCTGTGATTTGATCGGAGAAGTGGGTTTTCCTGCCTTGTAGTTAGTACAAGCCCAAAACACCAAGTCATGGATTTAGGTCCTGTGGTTGATCAAGAGGGTTGCAGATCATAATGTTTCCCCCTCATTTCCAACAACACGACAGCAGCATAGGAGAAGTTCATCCGAATAACATTTTGAGGCCCCGTCTTCTCGTCACCATCCGCTTCTCGTCTCGTTGTTGACCAGAACGTAGGAACGAGTAATCTGCAAGGTAAACAAAAGAGGAAATGCAAACGCTTGACAAGCATTGTGTCACCGTTGATCCTCCTCGAAAGGCTGAGCAACATCTGCGGTACGTAAGACATGCAGCCGACTGAAGCAACCGGCATATCTATACAGAGGCCGTGTCAGAAGCGTCACCAAACTCACGCATCTTTACCGAGTCAGTAAGCTTAATACTTGGAGGATGAAGGCAGCCTGCAACCTGTGAGGAGCCATCTCGAGGTGAACGAAGCTGAAGCATTTGGTTTCGACGAAGAGATGGAACAGCGACCCTATAATTCGTGAATAAGATTCCTCGCCGAATATAAGTTTCAGAAATTATACTGTACGATTCACTGTTTGTGTTTAAAGACTTCTTCAATATTTTAAGTTAATAACAGTTGGTTCACTCGATTCAAAGGGAAGAGTCCGATTTGCTCTATATTCTAACAGTGTTTCATGCGAAGTCAGACTCGATCACTAACGATTTGGAGAAAAGCTTACTATATACTATGTATGATACATGCAACCAAGTGGGATACCACCAAATAGGCCCTCCGAGGAAGGAAGGAGAAAAAGACGGTTGGACTCGGACCCCGCGAATGAGAAGTCAACAGTATGAAGAGGTGGAAAAATGTTAGGGTGTAACAGTGGAAATAGTAGGAGTTCACACTTGAGATTCTCTTTTACGCTTCAACGTCTCCCCGTGTTGGATTCTAAGTTAGTTATTCGATGAACAGAATGTGGAGAAGAAGTCAACCGTTTACGAAGTCAAACTGTGAAACCCAACGACTTTGACTAATTCATCTTCGTTCAGGCTTCTCCGAATTCGATGTTTTGAGGTCTAACCTGCAGTCAGCCGACAATGATCCCCGATCGCTTATATGTGTGAAATGCAGCCATCCCGTTTCATCGCAACCCGGGCCAACAAGTTCTTATTTCCATTTCTTTCAAGTCTGCATCTGCTTCTTCCTCGATCCTCGAAGACATTTCAAAACACAAACACAGAGAGGTTCAGACATGGCAGCTCTCCAAATCCAGATCTTGCAGCCATTTTCATCATCATCATCTCATCGAAGATTTCACGCGAGCCTGTATCCCTCCTCCAATTTCAGAGCGAAAAGCGTCTACCATCAAAAGCTGTCAAAGAAGATCACGGTTGAGGGCTTCATCCTGAGACGAGAGCACACTGCCGCCACGGAGGCACCGACACAAACCGTGCCAGGTAACGAGGACAAGGATTTTGTGGTCAGCGAGCTTCTTGCCATAGCCGAGGCGGTTGCTGATAGAGCCAACATGCATGCCATCATCGGAGCACAGAGAGACAATTGGAATCACCTCCTTACGAACTCCATCAACTCTATCACTCTCATCGGATCGCTCTTGGCAGGAATCTCATCGATACCGGTAGGAGAAGCAACACCGCAGCTACTACCGCTCAAGGTAGCGTCCGTGCTCTTATTCAGCACCGCGACCGGAATGATGCTGGTCGTCAACAAGGTTCAGCCTTCCCAGCTAGCTGAAGAACAAAGAAAAGCAACGTGGATGTGGAAGCAACTGGAGCGATCGATCCAAGACACTCTCGCACTGCGAGCTCCAACCGAGTTGGATGTCATGGACGCCATGAACAAGGTGCTCGCTCTCGAGAAGGCTTATCCCCTGCCTTTGCTCCCTGGAATGCTCGAGAAGTTCCCGAAGAAGGTTGATCCTGCTTGTTGGTGGCCTAAACTACGACAAAGGCGACCAGGAACACATCAGAGGCGTACGATTAATGGCGTAGAAAGGAATGGTTGGAGCAAAGAAGTGGAAGAAGAGATGAGGGGTCTTCTCAAAGTTCTAAAGCTGAAAGATGAGGAACAATATGTGAGACTGGGGAAGGTGGTCTTGAACATCAACAAGACGTTAGCTGCAGCGGGACCTATATTCGCTGGCCTAGCTACCATCGGATCTGGTTTATTAGGTGTTTCGGCGCTGGGGCCACTGCCAGCATTGCTTGCGGTGGCCGGAGGGTCGTTGGCGACCGTGGCGAACACCTTGGAGCATGCGGGGCAGGTAGGGATGGTGTTCGAGCTGTTCCGGAACAATGCCGGCTTCTACAGGTGGCTGCAAGAGGAAATCGAATCCAATTTGGGGGAGGAAGATTTGGAGAAGAGGGAGAATGGGGAGTTATTCAAGTTGAAGCTGGCTTTGCAACTCGGAAGGAGCCTCTCGGAGTTCGGAGACTTTGTGCCCTATGCTGCTGCTTGTAAAGATGAAGATATCAAGGAGTTTGCCGGGAAGCTGTTCTAAAACGAGTTGGCCTTTTCTTAGGTGTAGCACTTCTCTTGTAGAATCGGATGGGATCCCATACATAAAGGCTAGTGGACTTGCTATATGCCGAACTGAGTCACCCAGCGACTTGCTATACTCGTAATCAGCATGTGAACAGCCAACGTTGGCTGCAAATATTGGTGTTCCTCGCCAAGAGTTCACCGGAAGCGAAAGCCTAACTCCAACTCCTTACGAGCAACTGGGGATTGGCTCCCTCTCCGACAGCATTTACCGCCAAGTTCTATGCAGATCTATCTAATCATTCGGCATTTTCCCTCTGTAAGGAGGAACCACAGCCAACAAACAAGTGCTAACCGGAAACGTTGCTGTAACCAAGCAGGATAACTTGGCCTTCTGAAAAGACAAAAAAGAGAGAGAAGAGGCCAGTCAGTCATCTCTTCAATTTAAAATCACAGATAATGCCTAATCAATTCAAATATTACATTCACCCCTGTGGCAAGAGAAGATATACAGAATATATGCTTCATGGCTATCTATGTATATGGTACTTTTGAAGTTTCAAATGTGCAACTCAAAAGATATATTTCTTTCGAGAGGTATGAATATGGAATGCTAAAACTTCAAAGAGGCAAAGATATATTTTGTCGTTTCGAGAATAGAGCCTTCGCCGAGCTATGAATCATATAATTCAAGTCTTGATCAAACATAATTGACCTTTTTTGCTTTTTCGAATGAATCCCCTCCTTGCGCCTATATTTCCTTCCATCATTTAGGCAACGCCTTAGTCCTCGCTCTAAGGTTCAAAAATATTCCCCTGTGGATTGCAACGACCACATATAAACATTGTAGTATCAGGAAAAAAAAAATGATGAGGATAAAATGTAAATGAGAATGTCAAACGGGACTAAAATGATACCAGCAACATGCCACAAAGCTATGGAATATAACACGGAACTGTAGCGGCATATACCGATGATTTACCCACCCTACTGCTGGCCAGAACTGCAAAACATAACGATCAGTCAATATATAGTTTTGAGTTGAGCAAACGCTAGAAAACCCACAACTCAGACCAGAGAAGACATCATCTTACGCACCATCCATGAAGTCAACTGCACTGAGGGGTAATCCTTTTTAACTTTGTCCTTGACCTGTGGCCAAGGCCTTCCTACGGGCAATGAAAGTTCAAATCAGTTCCGATGATGCATATGGTATGACGTACATGGGCAAGACACTTGGGAACAAGAAGCGCTAATCTGTCCTAGTTACTTTTAACTCTCAGACTCCACCAACTAGGCGAGAATTAACAATCCGTGTCGCTATCAAAAACTTTCATGGGCACTCATCATAGGCAACTATGAGTGGAGGGAGACGAAGATCTTCTGTGAAGAATACTTATGATGTTTATCGTACTTAGTTGCGACAGACCCAGATGACATTATTTCAGTTTTTCGCCATAAATCAAGTCGGAAAGCCAAAGTGTAGCCACTTTATTCACCAAATTCACCATTAATAAGATGGGTGGTTGAGATTAAAAAGAGGAACTCTTATTTGCATTGATAAAAGAAGCAGTTCATGTCCATGGTTGGCATGAAAACAGAGCTGTTAAATTTGAACCATTCATATAGTAAGAAACCTTCATTCAGATCACAATTAGACCATATCTTCAATCACCAAACAGTAGCTTGGATCATATCCACTCTCAGTCTCTTATATAAACTTTTCAATCAAATCTAGAGATATAAAAATTGTGATTTGGGTAGTTTCAAACTCTAAAAATTATATTTATTATAGTAGAGAACAAAAGGATAGACCATATGTGAATTCAATCCTTCATGCTAGATGCTGAAGATATACAAAGGTTCAATTAAACAACAGAATCACAAATGAAGATTAAACATAAAAAATCAGCGATCCACAAACGAACTTACAGAGAAGAGTTTCATTCGCTAACAAAAGCAAGTAAATTAAGTCATGTCAGCATATAAGATAGCCATTGTCGCAGAGTTTATCTTCATTTAATGTTACTGGTTTAAGGAAACTTACTCTCAACAATCAAGCCATAATATATCAAGAAAAGAAAATTGTTCCAAGGAGAAGATGTCATCTGTTCCAATAGCACCTGAAAGAAAAATCATGAAATTGATAATTTCGTAAGAACAGAGCCATATTTAAGTTATGAAGATGTCATATGTTCCAATAGTAGCACCCGAACAAAATATCACGAAATTGATAATTTCATAAGAACAAAGCCATTTCTAAGTATAGGATGACCTAATGATTTAAGAATTAAGAATACATGCTTTCCATTCTCAAAAGATTACAAAACAAGCATATGGACAAAGAACTCAAACAAAACATGAAACAAATGTTCTATATAACACAATTTATAAATGTAGGATATGATACAGCATGGAGACAACATCTAATAATACATGAATATTATCATAAGTTATATAATTTTATACTTTGCACAATATAGACTAAAATCTCTGACCATCAAAACTTATGTAAAACACAACGACAGTTCACATAAGCTGCAACATCTTCCGGATATAAGTCGATTGCTACCTTCAAGAAAAGGAGGAAGCTGATAGACATGAAACTAGATGCATAAGAATACCTTCTTAGCTACCGTTTTGGAATCTTTCTTTCCCTTGAAAATGATCTCCAACAGCTTGTGCAAGAAGTGCCCAAAAGGTCCACCATAGGCAAAGCCAAAGAGCTGAAGTACATGATAAGGGAAAGTGTCATGGTGGAATTATGTGAACAAGTGACGGATTTCAGCATGGAAAACAAAAAATGAGCCATGAAGAAAATATAAAAGAGAAAATTTCCATTTGACACAAAAGTTGGTGACGACGACATCGAGTATACTGCAGCTACAAAGTGAACAAGCTAGCTCGGAGCCATGCGAACATTTCAAACAGCTTTGAGTAAAATCTACAGGTAGATTATGTTAGTACTGTGTGCTTCAATTGGGTTGTACCGATCGCATGGTTGTCAACTAAAGTTTGCTTCTCCGACATAAAGGAAATCACCAAAATCTAAAGTCAAGAAGAACCAGAAACCATGGCGCTTGATGGTCTTTGTAGTGACGAATCGAAGGAGCCGGACCCTAATTTTGCCGCGTCGAGGACGAATCTAAACTATTTCTCGTGGAACAAATTTCTGAAACTTAAATCAGCAAAACGCACGCATATTTCTCAGAGATCAGATCAGCCATGCAACCGAACACAAAAGGTGGACAAATCCAACCAAAACCATCAAGCAGAGTCAGTCAACAGTACCACTTTGAGGAGGAGCCGCCTCAGCTGCAGCCTGGGGATGCCCGAAAGCTTCTGCGCCACCGAATCACTGATCCCTGCCAAAACGCCGGTCGTGATCGCCTACAGCCCAAGCACGATCAATAGAAGAAAGAACACAACGTGCTTTGAAGCGGAGAGTAAAAGATAAAAAGTCCGAACTTTGGTTCTCAGAGGGTGCAGTTGGAGTTGAAGCATGTACCGCTCCCATCCCTTCTTCACTACTGCGCCCATCCTTCCTTCTTCCCCTTTGCTTTGGTTGGAGAGATCCAAGACTAGGCGAGGTGGAGGGCGGAGAAACACAAAGGAAGCGGCAGTGGATTACGGAGAGGTGAGGACGCCGGCCTCGACGAATCTAACCAAGATTGTGATCCCAAGTTGCAGGTGGCCGTGCGCGAGGTCCACCGTCAGCAGGGAGAAAATATCTTGGAAGCGCACGAGTGAGCGTACGTGAGATGCAGTTGTGCTTTGGAGTAAGTAAGCCTCCTGACTTCATTATTACACTGTCAAAGTAATAGGTTGAAAAATTACAAATACTAGAACCAAAATATTATATAATATTATATAGCCTCTAAAACAATACTATATAATATCTTAAGTTTTAGATGGAATAATTATATATCATCCTTATATTTAGATTTTATTAATATCATAATTTTTTTACTTAAAAAATTTATACTGAGATCTCTATAATTTTAAAAATAAAATAAATAACTCTATTTATCCTACCGTGACATTAAGTGTTCTAAGATAATAGGATAAATAAAATTATTTGTGCTAAAACATCACATGTTCTAAGACATGACACGTGACATCAAGTGGATGGATCGTTATAAAAGCAGTGAGTAAAAAAGATAATTTTAACATTCTTATGTTTTCAATAATTTTACTGGTAAAAAGATAATTTCAAAACGAAAGGAATATTGAAATTATCTTTTTGTCAATCACTTTCGAACCGATCCGTAGTATCATATATAATATTTTTCGTCAAAAGGTTATTTATTTCACTTTCAAATTATAAAAATTTTAATATAATTTTTTAAGTACAAAAATTATAGTATTAATAGCATCCAAAACATACAAGGTATTATATAATTAGCCTACTGATGACGCAACACCAAATATAGCTGCATGGGATCTAAGCTTTCCATGTAAGTTGGTGTCCTAATTTCTTCCATTTATTATTAATGCAAGTAACCAATATATCATCTTATCAAGATAAGAACCTTCCATCATGTGCCCTGCATGACTCGTTTGTCATGTAGAACGTATGAGCCCTAAAAGGATAAGTATTTTCCTTCACAACATACATACACACATTAAGTATGCTCAGATGGCTTATGCTCTCTACTCTGTTTGAGCTAATATATACAAGTATATCCTTTTTGAGAAAAGAAAAGGAAGAAGAATTGAAGTACAGCATTATCTTGCGTAAGACAAAGGACATTCCCCACGCCAGGAATATATCATCCGCTTAGTTGAGGGAGAACATCTCGAGAAAGATTCCATATGCTTGATCGATGTTGTCATCCTATGCCTTCAATTTGCCAAGCAGCCACCGACATTGGAACCAGACGTTTCGATCGGTGGCTTCTCGGAGTATTTGAGTCGGAATATTGTATAAGGTGCTGTGGAGGCCATTAACTACAACATTCCATTGGCATATCTTGTTTCCTATAAATACTGCCTCGCACCTCGCATTTCTGTGCATTGCCATTGCCACTGCCATGGCCAACGTCGTTGTGGTGTTCGACTTCGACAAGACCATCATCGACTGCGACAGCGATAACTGGGTCATCGACCATCTCGGCGGCACGCAACTCTTCGATGAACTGCTCAAAACCATGCCATGGAATTCCGCTATGGTATGTATTTTTTGCGGTTTTGGATGCAGTTTGAGTGCCATCAGTCATGTTCTTTATTACTTGCACGAGTTTTTCTTCTCTTGGACTGATCACTGGGTTGCGCTTTGTTTGTGTGCAGGATAGGATGATGGGGGAGTTCCATTCGCAGGGAAGAACAATCGAAGAGATCGTAGAAATCCTGAGGAGGGCTCCGCTGCCGGCTAACACCATTGCTGCCATCAAATCTGCTGACGTCCTTGGGTACATGTACACGTGCTCAGCCTTTTCCATAGCTGTCGTTGATCGTCACTCTGGTTTCTTTTCCGATCGACCTCTTCATTAATGGCATGCGATCGATCGTCAGGTGCGAGTTGCGGATCGTAAGTGACGCCAATAGATTTTTCATCAACACCATTCTCGGGCACCACGGGCTCATGAGCTATTTCTCGGAGATCAATACGAACCCAGGGTATGTCGATGAGGTGGGGAGGCTTCGAATTTTCCCTCATCACGACTTCGAGACTTCTCCCCATGGCTGCAACCTCTGCCCTCCCAATATGTGTAAGGTGAGTTCCTTTGTTCGCTTGCTGTTAATCTGACTCACCACGTTGTCCTGATGAACACCGCTAATACATACATACATACACGCATGCATGTAGAGTACAATCATAGAGAGAATGCAAGCATCGGCATTGGTGAAGGGGAGGAAGCGATTCATTTACCTGGGCGATGGAAAGGGCGACTACTGTCCGTCGCTTAGGCTGAATAAAGAGGACTACGTGATGCCGAGGAAGAAGTATCCCCTGTGGGAGCTCATCGTCGACAATCCTCCTGAGGGCGCCCTCAGAGCATCGATCCATGAATGGAGCGACGCGGAGGAGCTTGAGAAAGTCTTGTTTCGGCTCGTCAACGAGTCGGTGACGGCCGATCGCGGCAACGTCGACGACCAGTTGGTTTCACTTGACTGCAAGTTTCAGACGACACCACTGTCTTCGCATGAGGCTAATTTACCAAACCCTCTACCTGTTCCTCACTAAACATGCCACTACTTTTGAGCCTCGAAGACGGGTAGAGACGGCAAACCCTTTTCGACTCTTGTCAGAAGACTGCTTTAGAATGCCTTCTTGTACTTGATCTCATACAGAAAAGAATTATCCCTGAGATATTCGATATGTTGAGAGATTGACAACAAAGAGAAGATCATTTTATGAGATATTCATAGAAACAAGTAAAAATCAATATAATTTAATCAATCCTATATTAAAATCAAAGTTATTCACATATTGAAGTAGCATTAGTGAATCAAAGTTTGACTACTCAACAACAATGATGGAGAGCAGTTAGAAATCACGAGAGATGTATTGCACCTAAAGTAAAAGATCGAAGATTCAACAAAGGTGACAGTTTCTGTAAAGGTTTCGATAAGAATATCAAAAAATTAAATGATGAATAAATATATATAAATAGTATCCGATATAATGTTTATATATATTAAGAGAATATCTTTCGATTTTATTCATATTTTATAAAATATATAAAAGATTTATAGTAGGATTGACCGTCTCATTTTGAAGTCTTTGTGATTATTTAAATTTTATAAATATATATTATGTATAATGCAGAGATAAAATTATTTAAAAATAAATCATTAAAATGATTATTTTAGAGATTTTATACTCTTGGTTACTTATTGGCAGCAGAAACGTTGAGGTGTGCTGCTGCTCACAGTCCTACGATTAGCTTTTGAAAACCCGAAGGAGGCTCGAGGAGGCTCGCAGGCAGGACCTGAGGGCCAATTTATTTGTGCAGATGTAACCTACACAAGCAACCCTATCACGATTGGCTATTCTGTAAATTGATACAAGATTTGGGATGTGTTGGTTTATTACACAAATGATGAAAGATAAGCAAGCAAGCAAGGCAGCTTAGAGACAACATCAATCCAACCCTGTTTCAGGATAATAAATAGCATATATTATTACACAAACGATGAAAGATAAGCAAGCAAGCAAGCCAGCTTAGAGACAACATCAATCCAACCCTGTTTCAGGATAATAAATAGCATATATTATTGTGTCATATTGACAGGTGGGTACCTCAACAACAAGGACCTCCGAAGTAATATCATCCCAAATATTAAGTAGCAGAATAAAAGAGCTACAACAGATACAAAATGATCTATTAGATCGAGGACAATCAGTCACCCCCTTTTATTGTCTTCTTGTCCTCACAAGAAATAAAAGATATACACATCGCACATCTACAAAGTGAATCAGATGGAACCCCACCGATCCGCGATCCCCCACCTCCTCGGTAGCTTGTCCTCGACACATGCTTTTGTTTATCACTTCTCGTATCTACAGTCCAAACGACCAAAAATTTGTATCTATGTTTATAAATACATCTTAAATTTACAGTTCTTGAAGACCGATCATTCAAATTTGCACAAGCTGTCGCCGATCTGCCAGCTAGGTACCGCCACCTTCTTGATTTTCAAACGTGGAGTGAGATCCGAGTCTTGATCGGCTTCAGCTTCACTCCCATACTCTCCGGAGAGAGTAGCTCCGGCGAGATGCTCGATGGACTGAGTGGACTCCGTGGGCTGCAGCTTACCTGGCTTGGTCGGTACAAACCATAGCCCATGAGGAAGTATTCGATCGGTATCAGCATTGCGTAAGGCTGCTCTTCAGTCACAACTGATCCACACGCCTGAACCTGCAATGTGATTTCAAGAAACAAACCAACCACACTAATTGATGACAGAAAGACAAACATAAATCAGATGGTAACTTAGAGTACCGAAGAAAATATAGTACCACAGGCAAATATTTCACACGTCATAAAGTACCTCGACCAGGGCACTGAATCTTCTGTCCAGTTTTGTCACCATGTTAATGGCCTCCAAACGGAAGGGAGAATTCTCACCAACAAAAATTAGTGTCCTACACTGAAGTTTCTTCGATGCCTCTGCCAAGTCATATCTCCTGTTTGGGCATTACAACGTTTAGAAATATCCACTAGCTTGCTTTAGTAGAATAACACCTCATAAAGTAATACAAACTTACTCATTTATTGACTGAAGAAATCGCCACACGTTTACACCATGCCTTTGATCCAACAACTACAGAAGGTAAAAAAAGCACAATAATGGAGAAAAACATAAGTATAGCAGAATAGCTTAAACAATCTTCCCAAGTGCAACACAGAGAAACAAAGAGGTTCAGAACACTAACACTTCTACATGCTTGCACAATATCTGATTCAGGAACCTGTGAACTTCCTCGTACTCCCTGCCAACAAGAGAAAAAAAGAAAAAACTGAAATATCAAATATATACAGCATACACATTCAAAGCATGAGAGAGGGCTGGCGTACCTTACTGAAATATCGATGAAGTAAGGATTCCTTAATCAAGCCACAAATTCCATAAAAATAGAGAAAATTTAACATCACCTGAGAATTTAGAAGCACTTCTTAGAAGAAACATAAATTATTAAGTTTGCAAACATAACTTTGTAAGAATACAAAAATGATACCTTACTATACAACCATTCTGTCCATGAGGGAGCTTTACATAGGGGTGATACAAGTATCAAACCTAGAACGCGTTCCCTATATTTTGTCTATAACCAAGATAAACAAGATGCATAAACTTAGTGAAGATTCAGAAACCAGAAATTGAAACGTGTATAATTGGAGAGGAACTTACAGCAAACAGAGTGAGTACGTAAGCACCTGCTGTGACCCCCAAGCACATTACGGGACCCAACCTGTAAACTGTGACGTTTCAAGACACTAAAAACACTAATAACCAATTGCAACCTGACAGAGCACTATGTTTGAGGATGCTACAATCAGAAAACATAATTTAAAAAAGTCATATGATATTACTCAAAGAAATCAAGAACATCTGCCACTTGATCTGCTAATTGATCAACAGAGAGAACTGGATCATTTGGAGAAATCGGAGCAGCACCTAACTGCAGGACGCTTAAAGAAACAGACCAACAAAATCATGTTAACATAAATATGAATAACTGTCTAAAAGAATTTGATTTCAGAGATACAAAGAGAAAATGGACCTCATGTCCTGGAGGACTGATATGGTAGATGCAGAAATTGTGAAGAAGCAAAGAAGCAGCTTCAGGACAAAAGAATAATCCTTGAAAGCAGGACATATCTAAACCAATCAAAAGGCACAACATGTTAGGTGCAGAAGTTTCTGGCTTTCCAGAAATTTAATATAAAGAAACTACAGATTATTTTCATACTTTAATATGTATTGTACTTTGGAACTCATGTAAATGAATATGATAAACTAAATACAGCTACAGACAAGAACGTGGTTGCATACACCATCCAGGGCATGATAGTCATGTGACTAGTGTAAATACAGTGTAAGCAGTTTTGTGTAGTGATCAGCATGCCAGTTAAAAAAACAAAAGCAATAATGTTGACCAAATAAACAAATCAATGGAGAGAAAAGGATCTTGCATGAACGGGCACTTGACACTAATAACCACCAGAAAGGAAAGGATAATAGAGTTATCCCAGTGAACGCTAATAGTAGTATCAAAACATAGAACAATGCTTACAGGCTTATTCAATTATACATTTTAGTTCATGAACCAAGTAACCAGAGTAACAAATAACGGGAATATGTAAGGAAAGAGAAAACAATTCTTAATCATTGCCTTGACATCAAACTTACAATTTAAAGCAACATCTGGGTAAGTAATAAGTCCAGGCTTCTCGAGATCCCCATACACGGCAACTGATATGGGACCATGGCTTGTTAAAACATGATGTTCCTGGCAATATAGATAATATACAAAAAATTAATCACTTAACAAATTAGAATGGCAAAGTTAACCAGGTGAAGATGAAAGAAAGGTCTATTCTAGACATAAAATCTGACAAGGCATGTAATTTGGCACAACATCAAGAAGAACCTTTAGATGATGTATACAAGAGATTTATTATGCATTGGAAGAACCACCATAAGTTACATTCTCAAGGTTACTTTTGAAGTTTTGAGCACCAGAGCGTACTAGGTGTAGTTTATCAACATACCAGTGACAACAAGATTTGTTTAATACCCTACAATGAGTGGTTTAAACGTGCAGAATTTTTTATAAGAAAAGAATTTGGCTATAGCAACTATTTTTATGAGTTCAAACTAGGTTTATTTTATCTGCGTGCACTTTTACTTTACAGAACATAAGGGAAATCTAATAGATGTATGAGTTGCAATATTTCACTTTTCAAACGCCAAATTAATAAACTGTTGAAACTTCTATCCACAAACAAGCAACATAATCTAAAAACAAAAGGATCAGTAACATCAAATAGGAGCTTAATTCATTGAAATCAACAAAAAAAAAAGCCCTGGAAGCCACTCCACAAAATCGACATCTTTGTCGATATTACTAATACACTACAGTTCCGACAAAAGGTAGATTTTACCTAAAAGGATGCACCAATGATCCTCGCCTATGTAGTTAAAGAAGAAGGGATTCAACAAAATATTTTCCAAAGAAGAATTATCTTTCGATTCAGCCTACACGAAATATGAAAAATATTTGAATCCAATGGAACAAATACCCAAAAAAATGATAAAAAGGATTATCATTAAAAGAACATAGGTAAAAGAATAAATTCCTAGGAAAACAATCAGTCACCAAGTCGGGAAAAAAGAATCAAATACATATATAAAAATATATAGTTAAAGGAGCACTTCACATTTCCAAATCGGATGCCTAGATAACAAGAACCATTCCGTAGCCTCTCGATCAACCATTCATTATGTACAAGACACAAACTCCTCGAGAATCCAATTAATAGAACAAAGATCACGTATACAAGTAAAATGAAGCAAAAAAATCCTATAAATAATGAGACCTATCGCTCATATCAAGATATAACTTTGGACAAAACAGATCGAATAATGGTGGCGACAACACTAGATCCAAGATCACACACGATAGAAAACTACGATAAAAAGGCAAGAGATAACACACTAAAAGACTCCACAAATTGAGAAACCCTAACCTTTCCTCCAAACGAGATCCGCTCCACATCCAGCGAGACCGACGCGCTCGATTCTCCCATCACCAACTCCCGCCCCCACCCCGCTGTCTTCTCCTCAGTCCTCTCCCTCGAGGAGCTGCGTCTTTCCTCCGATGGTCTCGGCTTAAATACCAATCTTCCCTTTCTCGACTTCCCCGTGCTGTTTGTTAACCCCGGTTAGCCCACCGACGACGCCCACGCTAAATCCAAGTTATCCTCTACCGGTGGCCCGGTGAGCTTAACCGCGGGTTAGCGTACCGACAGTTTTCTTTGTTAATTGACCGAAAAGCCCTCCACGGGGATTTGTCTCATGTCGAGGTGCCGCTTGATGAGATCTCCGTCGTCGGATCGGCGGTCCGCCACGGTTTGACCTGTTCCACGAGGTGGTCCCTTTGACTCCGGCTCCTTGTCGGGCTACCGGTAGCAGGCCCCAGTCACGGGACCCACCCGTAGACCCGCGACTTGGTAGGTCCAGTATCGGGTCGCGGTGCGGGTACTAATTTCACGGTCACCCATTTCTCCCACCGCCCTTGGGATTGGAGCTGCATGGCCGCGAGGAGCGGAACCCACCACAGCTGGCGGCCTCCAGCGCGACGACAGGTACGGACGTGCGTGCAGGCAAACTAAGAATGGGTTTGGGTCCCTAAAACGTTCTAATGGATCCATCACATCTCCATTCTTTATATTTACATGTCAACGTGAACCTCGTGTCATAAATGACGTCATATTTATGTCATCGACATTTACTCGGCGAGGGAAGTAGGTATCGCAACAACTCTCGACGGTTGGAAGTCGCGCTCAATCAACGTTTGTGATGGGATGGTAAATCATCATCCCAAGGCAATAATTTGATGTAAACACTGTATCCAATTTACTCCATTAACCCATTGGTTTCTGGCAAATCATTGATGTAAACACTGTCTCCTTCCTGTAATCACTTCCACTTCCAATTTACTCCTTAAACCTTTAGTTTCTTGCTTGAGTGGCAACAGTCAAATCGAAATTAAGTCAGTATCATCTTTTTTGGGTCATTAAAGTGAATTGTGACTCTCGAAAAGATTTGCTGCTCCTCACTAGTCGAATTATTCCGATGAATAAGCAAAGATGTGACAATCGATGGATGGTGTGTCGGGTTCCAAACCCTCAAGTTGATCTTTTAAAGAATAATTTCTCAATAAAGTTTAGATCGATAGTATCCACTGAAAAATTCACATGATTTTTAGTTTTGGCCAATCCTATGATTTAAATCTAAAACTTGGTCGATGTCTGTCTTAATTGTTTACATTTCCAATTCCATAAATTCTGCCTATAAAATTCATGTTTTTGATTTAAATTTTAATTGTTACCATTCAAAATTAGATTAGATTAGATCGATATGATACTAATTTTGACCCAATTATGCTGTAGTGTAGACCGTTTTCAAGTAGAGTAATTTATGATCACACCAATTATTTAGTATCTAAACTCAACTCGGGTTGTCTATCACGTCGTCGTCGTCGGATGGTTTTATTAAAGTGCTTTAAGATATTTGAAATGCAAGAGGAAGAGAAAGACGATGATGACGGGATGGGAGAAAGAAAATAAGTGTAATTTTCTCCGTTCTTAATTTTTCTATGTTGCGTCTTTCCAAAGATGTTAGCAAGTCCAAATCAAAATGTTAGTGAAAGCCCAACAACACACCCCTTTCATTGGGAAACCAAAGCTAATATGAATGGTTTGTCACAGGCAGATGATGTGATTGGATGGTGAAAGGCAGTATTATGTCAGATGAGATAAACATGTAAACAACCACCTCTGACCCCTTCAAACTGATGTATTTCCATCCACTCGAGCGATCAAAACACTTGAGAATTTCAAGAATTTGGAACTCAAAACTGGCTGACATCAAGTGAAAAATATTGTTTCCTATTTGTCTCACAGCATCAGAGGCGAACGATGAAAGATATTTTTATCAAATTGATAAAAGAAAAATTACCCCAAGGAAAATTTTATTATGGGGTGTTATTTGATAAAAATCCAAAGGACGATTTTGTCGATCAATGATACACGGCCGGGTTAAGAAAGAAAGACAAATACAATCCTTATGTTGCTACTCCGACGCTAAAAAACAAAGAGAAAAGACCGGGTGATCAAACAGCACAAATTCACAGGAATCTACTATCATATACATCAGTGTCTCGAATGAATTAGTTGGATAACTAACGGAACTCATCATGATAGTTATAATCATCTTCCTCGGGAATGATAGCACTATAGAATACATATGGATTTTCAATCATCTCTTTCAAATTTAAGCGTCCATCTTTATCCGTGTCTGCCTGCAGATTTGCCAAGAATTACTAGGTAAGAATTCACTTCAGCCTCAATATGAATATTCCAGCATTATGTGAACAACATATAAGTCTACCATTCAAACAGGAAAAGCTTACTAGTGAATGTATAATTTCCAGAAAATACGTTTCAAGAAATTGTACAGGCACTCTTCAATGTCTCAATGGCACAATTGTTTAAGATTTTGCACTTAATCATGCCATAACCTACACATTACCCGAGAAATTGTGAACAAAGTTCTAAACTTCTCTATTCCACCTTCCACGCCATGACAAGTACCGAAAGAAAAAAACAATTAAACTGTGCTATATGTTTATCACACCAGGACCATGACACCAAACTCGAGTCCTTTTTTTCTGTCCCCAAAGCTCATTGAGATAATAGGCAGACATAATTGAGGAGAGTTGAAACATGGAATGTAGAAAATGAGATATTGATTTTACTATAATCCTAAAATTACATCCAGCAGTTTAAGACTGGGTACTGGAAAAGAAAATTTTAATTTTTCTTCTCTTCTCAAAGAAAAGTTTCGTGTTCATGCCTAGGAAAATTTCTACATGGATTTATCAAAGTCAATCACTGGCATTTGGATTGAAGAAGATATCTTGGCACGCTGTGACCAGTAACATTATCTAAGAAGTCATCAGCAGATACCTCTGAAGTAACATAGTCAGCCTGTTGCTTAGCATAGTAATGCTCCGATGGGTGTAGATCACCAATTACAGGTATCAACTCATCTTCAGACAAGTATCTGTAAAGAAAATCAAAATTTTTCCGAATAAATTCCATTTTCAATTTACAAAAGTAAAAACAAATACCAATGCATGTACCCATCGTTGTTGTGGTCAAGCTGCGAGAATAGCTTTTTAGCTGGTGCCTCTGTTGAAGCATCAGATACATGTGTAAGGTTATAAATATCATCTCTCCTGATTAAGTCAAATAAGCCATTAAAAAACTCTTGAAAATTAAGCTTCCCATCTTTATCTTTATCTCTTTCCCTGAAAAAGAGAACTGGAACTTATTAGCAAAAAAAAAAAAGTTGCCAAGAAAATAGTTTCTGTACAAAATTCAATAACAGAAACTTTAAGGTTTTTAATCATGAAATGTGCGAATATCAAGAATGGTCATCAAGCCTTTTTCCAATCAATAGAAATATCGACCATACCAACGTATTAAAAGGATCCATGAATAATTTGATACCAAGGTTCTCAAGATCAAGATCAGTTAGAATCAGTCTAGAATTTAGGTTCAGGATAGGTCAAGATCTCTTAGATGGTGCAGATGCCGACCATTGTTTGGATTTGTGATCAGCCAGAACGTGAATAGAAATATAAACCATACCTATGTATTAAAAGGATCCATGAATAATTTGATACCAAGGTTCTCAAGATCAAGATCAGTTGGAATCAGTCTAGAATTTAGGTTCAGGAATAGGTCCAGATCTATTGTATGGTGCAGATGAGGACCATTGTTTCGATTTGTGATCAGCCAGATCGGCAAGAAGATTTGAAAATAGGATTGAAATTGACAACGGTCAGCTAAATCAGCTGGAAATTCATCAGGATTGGTATCTGCTTGAGATCTGTTATATAAACCAGGTCTAACTTGACCAGTCAATAAGTGGATGAATCGCCAAATAAATTTCAAAATCATCACAATCGGAAAGATCAATTTGAAAAAAGTGAGTGTGTAGATTGGAATTAGCCGTGCAAACCATGTTGCAGGAATTGTACACCATCCATTTAACACTCAAAAAGATGTTCCTAATTTAAGAGATAGGATTATAACCTAAATGGTTATATCTAAAAAACAACTAATTGGATTGCCCAAAGTTTGTTGACAGATATGATGCAATATTGTTTACTTATTTGTTCTTTCCCCGATTATTTTGATAAAATTTTTTGGCATATAAAAATGTTAATAGATGACCATAGAACAAAGACAAAGTAGAGAAACACGGTTTAACTTGAAGTAAACTTCGAAAGTAATTGCATACCTAAATGACAAAACGCCATTACAAGGTTTTCAAGCTCATCTTCTAGGATAACAAAACTCAGAAAGGGTTAAATTATCAACTTGTACCATACATATAGACAAAGAAGGATATCTGATCTCAGTCAAAGAGAAACAAGGTTGAGCCCTGATGCCTTCGTAATATTTTAAAAACCTTAATGCATCAGTCAAAATGAACTTTTCGTCATAATTTTGTCTAAACACAGAAAGGTTTGAATTATAAACCTGTCATATAAACAAAGAAGGATATCTGCACTCGGTCAAAAAGGATCAAGGTTGAGCCCTGATGCCTTCATAATATTTTAAAAACCCTAACGCATCAGCCATAATGAACTTTCTCATCATAATTTTATCTCTATTTTATTGAACAAGCATCTGAACATCAGATTGATACATGCCGAGAAGGATCACCGACATATGATGTTACACGGTTTTTATGGACTTAAGAGTAGCATGTGGTATGACGGCTAAGGGAATAAAGCTATCGATAGAATGTACAATTACTTAACAAGGTAAGGACATGCATAATGGAGTAGCTTGAAGTACAGGGCTAGAGCAAAGAGGAAACTGATGATGAAGAAAGTTTCCAAGAAGCAACAGCAAATCCTCACCTTTAACCTTGGCTATAGTTATATTTCCAAGGCAATTATAGAATGAGCTTTGTTAACATCTGAACACTGATGATTGTAAGCCTTTTAGAACAAGCACGATTAATTATGCAAGTTTGGCAAGAAAGCTTAAAAATGCTAAGACATTGTATACTTAAAATAAATGATCAAAAAAAAAAGAGAGAGAGAGAGAAGAAAAAAGAAAACTTGCGTGAACTAATCAGTTTTTTTTGTATTTGGTGTCGTCTTTAAACGCTCAATGGCCAAGGTGTTATGGATTGTTGTTTCCTGTAAAAGATTCCAGGTTGGTTATCTATTTCATGGTTTGATTTAATGGGCTAAGGGCATTGATTCTGATAGTAAAGATTTTTCTTATGTCTGTAGATGCTATTTGTCAGACTCTAACTTGAAAAGAACTTGCTTCCTAGGATAAGTCAAAACACTTGAATTTGTTGTCCACTGCTGCTTCTCAACTGATAAACGACTGGCTTGCAGCACTTAGGGATTCAGTTGTCCGAAGTGGTTGGTCGTTTCCTCTTTGAGTTTTTTTCTCCCATTTTCTGTTCTTTGGTCTGTCCCCTCCCTCCCCCCACAACCCCAATTCTTTGTGGGCTTTCTTATTCTTTATTTACTTTGTTTTCCTTTTTCCTTACTATTATATAGTTTCGGTGGATCAATCTTTTCCCATATTTCATTAAAAATAAATTTTCAAAAATAAAAGATTGAAGATAACACTACAATAGAGACAAAAGTACAATAATGAAAGTGAAAGGCCCTTCTACAATGTTTGTTGATATCGGAGAACACCTTGGTTGGAGAAGGGAATTTCTAGGACAATAATGAGATCAACCAAGAACTGATAGGAGGTTCCCCAATCATGATGCTGAACATGCAGAATTCAGAGTAGTACAGATTAAAGATGGACAGATAACCAGCCATTAGAAGATAGGATAAAAACTATCGAATCCTAGTTAAAGGTAGCACATGCTAAGCATATGGAGCTATATTCTAAAGAAAACATTATGTACTGTATTCCTTCATCGCACCCTTGACGCCTGAAAGAAGAACCCAAAACCAAAACTGTGGCATCTGCATAGAACTTTTCTTTTGCATTATATGAGACAAAAAAGATTGAGTTTATATATGCAGTTTGAAATTAGTAAGTTTAAACTTCATGAGATCACCACTGCAGAGCATGGAAAGGAGTTTATGCTTCGAGCATAACATATAGTTTTCAGTGAATGGATAAACTAGTGAGACAAGAAAATATCTTCAACAATAGATGACATACCATGCACAAAAATATGAAATTATTAGCATAGATATTAAGATAAGAACAAAGAGCTCTATCTTCAAAACCTAAACAAGAAAACCTCAGCAACTTATATATGCTGGAAACACATTTTTTCAGTAGATAACAGAGAATTACTTGGCTGAGTCAGTTACAAAACATATGTGAAAGAAGTTATTTGGACAAATGTGACATAGTCTAATGCCTTTAAGCACAAAATTAACATCCAAATAAGAGAACTAAAGTCAGCATGGTGCTTCTACCATCCTAAAAGTATGTTATACTACAAATATGACTAATCTTTTAATGAAGCATTGACGCATACAAACTATAGACATGTTTGGCAAAGCAGAGATAGCAGTACCTAATTTCTTCCTTGGACAACCACTGGATCAGTTTGGGACTGTTAGTGTTTGCTGGATGAAGAAAGCTGCATCCATAAAATAAAGAAACCCAATAAATAAAGAGCAGTACCATGTAAATCCAGATGGGAATGTGAACAAAGAACATACTCATTGAACTCTGTCAGATTAAGAAGACCATCGCCATCCATATCTGAAGCGTTAAAGTGATCCTCTTTCCACCACCCCACTTGATCACCAGTTGAATTATCATCTGCCAATATATTAGAGACAGAAAGATCAGAAAATATATTTATCTCAGGTTCAAACTTCAAGTTCCATATCTCTATCTATATGCACTACCAAGCTTCCATGTGTATAACAATTAAATGCATAATGTCGAAACTTGATGACTGAATTGACAAAAGATTATGTATATTTGTGCCAAACAGTAGCGATTAATAGCCTTCAAAATGGATAAGTAGTTGATAAATTTGTGTTCTAGTACATGTTTGAACTAACTTTAAATTTACTTTTGTTGTTAATCTTGAGGAAATATTTATAGGACAAACAGGGGCATTGCACTGGAGATGGACAGACGACCTACCAGTTGAAGAAAATGATTCTTTAAAGACGACTGACAACTTTGGATAACATTTCTTTTTTGATATCCAAATCCCAATGTAAAAAAGAAAAAAAATATATATCTACTTGATGCTTTAGCCCTTTAACTTCAAACCAGTATCATAAGACAAAAAACACATAAGTTCGTCATATCTGCTTTTATTATTATTATTTTCTCTCTCTCGAAGCGGGGAGGGTTTATTATTACCAAACTTAAATGCATTAAGCTTTTGCAATATACTTATTCACTCATATTGGACTCCAATCTTTGTGATCCAAACACTCGCCGATGTCCTAGATTAAGATTGTGCATAAATAGATTCCGCTGAATCCAAACCTCAAGATATCATTTTTTTTATACTTCTATGCGGTTTCTCATCCAGAATTCGAGACATAAGGAGAAAATAAACATCTCAAATTAAACAGGTCCGAAAATCCACAGCAACAATGCAAATAATGCAAAACAGATTCCCATATCAAACGAAAAGTTCAAACATCAGATGGGTAAAACATCGCATCTTTTGCTGAAATATAAAGTCCCCCTTAATGATATAAAGGGTATTCTGGAGAAAGGGAAAACTCAATCTTGACAATGAAGAAGTACAGCAAACAACAAATCTTTCACCCAAGAGGACGGAAAAGAGAAAATGCCTAGAATTTCTGTAAATCAGGAACCAAAATTCACGTCCAGGCAAAAGAAAAAGAATAGAGTTGTCGCAAAGCAGGGATCTAGACCGACCATGGTATCGATGAACCCAGCTGGGCGGCTCGTACTCCTCGAACGAGATGAAGCCGTCGTGGTTCCTGTCATGGAGCTCCATGTCCCGCTGCGTCCGGTGCATCACCTCCTTCTCCACCTGCCTGAGATTCCACTCCGTAAGCTCATCGGAGCTGACGAAGCCGTCGGCGGGGCCAACGTCGATCTTGGGAAAAAGCTTTACGATGCGGTCGGTAACGTTGAAGCGCTCCTCGTCGTTGATGAAGTCCTCGGCGTCCATGAAGTCCTCCCACTCGGGCTGGGCCTCCATGGCGGGGGCGTGGCCCTGGGGGAAGAAGTTGGCCCGCTCCCACTCGCGGTCCTCGCGGCGGCGCTCTATGTCGGCGATGATAGGGTCGAAGGGAATGCTGCGACGGTCGTGGCCGGACATGGCGGAGCGGAGTCTGAGACGGCGGTGGGGGTGATTAGGGCGGTTCGGGGTGAAGGTGAGGAGCAGGACGATGAAGAGCACCACGCTCAGATAGAGCAAGACGGAGGATCTCGCCATCGCGCGCAGGATCGCTCGCGTGAACAAACTTCTCGTATCACATGGAAAGCATACGGCTGCGGCGGATGTAAACAGGGGCGGGCCACTCACTCCCGTGTCTCTGTCGAGACATCGAACACAGGAATCAAGTCTTCGAATTGGTTCCTAACGGGGCCCACGAGCGAGCTATTAGCCAGTGGGGAAGCTTGCTGTTTTAAGCTGAGATTGGGATCAATATGCAAAATGTTATAGTTGATATACAAATTCCAAAAATTGTAGAGATCTGTATGCTTCCAAAACTAATCTCTCGCCATACGTTTGAAACGGATCACGCATCCGACGGCGTAAAAGCCCCGAGAGTTACAATATAACAGAGACAGGAACTAGGGGATAATTAATTTGCCCCTTTTCGTCCCGACGAAGGAGCAGTAGATTTCCAAGTACTTGAAATTGGTGCAGCTAATATAATAGACTCATTTGAATCGAGCGTTTTGACTAGCGGATGACATTATGATGATGGCTGTAAGCTGTTGTTCTTCGGATATTAGCATATGTTCTTGCGATTATTTCCTTGCAACCACAGTAAGTAATGAAGCAATCATACTACATAAAACTATCTCCAGGCTTGCAGACTGCAACAAAATGGAATTGTGTGATGCTGAAAATTGTTGTTGGTCTCACCGAAAAGGTATTGAGATCCATCAACATCATACAGTAAAATAAAATGGATAGGTTAACCATCATCCTGAAGTTGAACGAATTGCTTAGGCAAATGCACTATATATATAAAAAAAAGAATACTCTTGGATTTTACTAGCAACCTTATGCCGTGGTCGATGGATCAGCATGGCTTGATTCGATCCCGAAAGCACAAGATCACCTGTGTGGTTGCTTGGGCGGGGGTGGTCGACATCAGGTCGGGTCTATATTTTGCCTCTAGAGTCGATCCGAGGTAGAGCATCGAGTTGTTCTTCCTTTCTCGTTGGATTGTTGTTCCTTTCTCGTTGAGTTTTTGCACACAAGTCAAAGTCGAGAGAAGGATTTTTCGATTCAACCCCTCTAAAGCTTAAGTTAGTATTGGGTGGTGGGTGTTAAAGAGAGTTTGAGTTTTCGAAGTCCGATCTTTGACGTTGGTCAGGAGGCTAATTTTTATATCCGCGAACGAAGGTCGATCGTACATGGTCTGTTAATGACCGCTAACTTCTCGGGCGATCGACTCATACCTTCTACACGGTTCTACGCCACATGGTACCGTTTCGAACTTCCTAGAATGGCTCTACACTATGCGGCTCCATCTTGCATAGCCTTGGGGTAGTGCGGGAGTAGGCGATGCTATTCCGAGTTTTCTAGCATGGCTCTGTACTATGCAGTGGCATCTTGTATAGCCTCGAGCAACGCGAGAGCAGACGACATCGTTCCAAGCTTTTCGGAGTGGCTTTGTACTATGCGACGTCATCTTGTACGACCTCGGGAAGTGCAGAAGCAGGAGATCGTCCTGTTCGAGTCCGAGGTGTTGCGTCGAGCAATATACCATGTCAACTTTGAGGCTCTACGTTGATGCTGAATGTTACTATGAGGATATTACCAGAATATGTCTTATCACCAAGAAACCTATACGATGGAAAATGCATAGAAGACAGAAGTAGAAAGTCAATTATACTCACCGAAAGCTTAAACGAAAGTATCACAAACCCTAGAAAATCCCACACGCGATGCGATGCGATGGCAGTACCGAACCAGCTTTCTCCTGCACCCACCAACACAAGGAGTAAAACATTCTTCGCCCACTAAAGTGGGGAGGAATGCATATGAAAACCTCCACGTTGTATAAAGAAGTTTATATGAAATTAATAGATAGTGAAATTATTTTTTTATCCTTTTCATTCAAGTTCAATGTTTTACGGGAATCTGAATATTATTTTTTAAAATATAAGAATCAAAATATTAATTATAATTAACTAAAAGATAATATATAATTACTCCAAAATTTCATCATCTTTTACGGAGTAATCTAATCAAACTGACCGTCTTCGAGTCGTCGTTGCTTTTTACACTGGAAACCGTTCGTTCGTACATGTCACCATATTGGACGCCACACACACGTGCACTGCCTCCCAATCCACCTCATCCTCATCCTCGGCGGCGCCGCCGCACCCACCCGCCTCCCCCGCCGCCGGCGCATCATCCGATCGGTCCCTCAGCTTCCCGATCGACGGCAAGGCGGACGGCCACGCGCCGTGGTCGGAGGGGCACCCCATGAAGTAGGGCACGCCGCAAACGCCGCCGTTGGTGTCGATGCTGGCCATAACGGTGCACGCGGAGCTGGAGAACGATGGCCCACAGCTCTCCTCGTTGCCGTTGATGGTGACGAAGGAGGTCTCCTGGCAGCAGGACGGCGAGGAAGGGGGATGGGAGACGGCGGCGGAGCGTACCTCCTCCTCCAGCCATTTCATCACTTCCGCCACCGCTGCCTCCCCCATCTCCACTTCCTGCTCTGCGTCGAAGATCGCGGCGGGGATCGTTTTGACAGCGTTCACCACCTCTCCTCCGTCGTCGTCATGATCCTTCCGCTTTCGGCTGTCCGCCGTCTCCTCCATCGCTTCGTCTCTCGCAGCAGAGGAGGAGATCTGTGGGACGATATATGCTGGAGGGGCGAGGCTCGTCTGTCTCGACGGACACAGGGATTCGACGTCTCACATCACGTTACTACCACGGTGGGGTCAGTGAATAGATCCGTGACGTCAATAAGTACTGGGGATCCCTGTTTCCTGCGCCGTCCTGATAGGGATCCCCAGCCCCAAACTCGTCGGTGGGCGAGAGGAGACCCATTATATCATAACGTGGAAAAGCAATATGGTGAAGCGCAGAATTGTAGGACGTGGCACGAGAAGAGGAGAGGAGAGGAGAGTTTCGTAAACAAGTTGCGTGCTCGACGCATGAGACGGGATCTCCGGACATGTAGGTGCGCCGGCCGCTTCGCCGGTAGGTGTAATGGTGTACGTATCGTAACCTATTACCCTATATCTTAGATATGAGAACGAATCCGATGTATATACATTTGTTAAAGACTAGCAGATGCTCGAATCAAGCCAAGTCAATCATAAGATTCAGCAATCTTCATGAGTTTTGGCAGCTTTCCTTCTCTCGATCTAGAAAAGGAGCTGCAAACATCCATTTAATTTCCTTAAATCCTGTGATCGTGAAGAGGAAGGCGCCCGGAACGCGCTGCCACCGGTGACATTTAATTTCCTTAACAGCTTTGTGTCGGAGTTACCACTGTGAAGGTTGAGAAAACGCCATGGTGAAGAGGAATTAGGTTGACGCATGGCGTCTTTTCGTCTCGACATGATCCGAACTCATATGCAAGAGTATTCGCATAAGCTTTTGATCAGGACTCAGACGACTCCATTGCTCTAACATTTTTTCGGTTCTTGGCAACACAAACAAGAGTCAAATTCAGAAAAAGAAACAATCTCAGCAACTAGCAAGACGAAAGCCAAATAGTAAAGCACAAAACTAGCTAGTAGCAAACTTTGACGCCTCCGGTGATGTACGATTGATTATTCAGAATCTTTACGCCGATCCTACGTTACTTAACCATCAGGAAATTTGGGCAGACCTGCAACTTTCGTGCTCGACTTTGATAGTTTACTTCGCTGTCGTAGTCGATGGAGGAGCATCATTTCCGAGTTAGATTGCGACTCTTCTCCCACCTTGCACCTTATGCCTGAACAACGTGCTCCTGATCGCAACTAATTCACTGATCACATCTTTCATCTGCATTCGCTCCGGTGGCGATTCTTTGGTGCACTCGATGCCAATCCTAAGGATGGAGATTATGCACTCCACCGCATCTGCTTTCATAAGCTCCATGTCTTGATGTGCCTCTTCTTCATCTCCCTCCTCCATTATCAACTGCAAGTTGGCATCCATGATATCGGCGACACGCTCTGGGAGCGTCATCTCCACGTATCGAGGTAGACTGAGACCGTTCTGGGCAGTCACATCCGTAGGTTTCTTTCCCGTGAACATCTCTAGCACGACTATTCCGTAGCTGTAGACATCCCCTTCGGTAGAAGCTTTATTGGCCACTCCATACTCTGCATCATCATGGTTAGAGTATGTATTCCGCAAAACTATAACCAAAAAGAGATGTCCGAATGAATGCCACCACATCGGCCATGAGTTCGTAACTGGATTGAACTCAAACCATGGCCAGGCTTTCCCAAACTTACATCTTTATCGGTCAAAGCAATGGTAAACGAGAAATAATTAAGGTGGAGACGATAGAAGATGAGTGTGTACCTGGAGCGACGTATCCGATGGTTCCCTTCAGTATCATAGAGCTAGATGATCTTTGAGCTTCGGTGATGGGAACTCTGTTGAGGATCCTTGCCAGGCCGAAGTCGCCCACATGAGCCACCATGTCATTGTCCAGCAGAATGTTTCTGGGCTTTATATCACAGTGTACAATTGGATCTGGACCCTGGTGATGCAGATAGTCTAATGCGCAGGCCACGTCCATCAGAATGTTCAGCCTCTGGGTGAGGCTCAGCGTCCTCCGAGTTGGCCCTTGTGCGTCCGGATGAAGCCACTGGTCTAGATTCCCATTCGGCAAGAACTGGTAGACGAGTGCTTTGAAATCGTTGCCTCTGAAATCGATGCTTGCGCAAGCTGTCAAGATCTTGACAAGATTTCGATGGCGTATGTTCCTCAGCGCGTCGCACTCGGCAATGAAACTCCTCGAAGACCCTCTCTGCTGCAGGTTGAAGACTTTTACTGCAACGACGTCGTACACGTCGACGACGCCGTTCATAAATCCTTTGTACACTGAACCATAGCCTCCCGCACCGATCAGATTTGCGGTGGAGAAACCATCAGTTGCTCTCAGCAACTCGGCGTAGGAGACCTTCTTATATCGATCTCCGATGCTTGTCATGGTGCGAGTTTCCCGCTTTGACTTTAGTATCCAACGAAGAGCGCAGAACGAAGAGAAAAGCAGGACCAGGCACACGGTTCCAGCGGCAGCCGAGATGATGGCGATCAGCTTTGGAGATGTATGCTTCTTCTTCGTGGAGGATCTGTGGAAGGAGCACGGAGGCAATTTCAGATTCCGGACGCCCCCACAAAGCTTATTGTTTCCAGCAAACGAGAAGGCTCTCGCGTTCCGGAAGATCCCATCTGGTGGTATTTCGCCCTCAAAATTATTGAAGGAGATGTTGAGAAGCCTCAAGAATGGGAATCTCCCAAAAAAGCTGGGAATGCTCCCGGACAGGTTGTTCCGTGAAACATCCAATTCTTGAAGTCCCTTCAACCCGCTAAACGATGGAGGAAGGGGTCCGTCGAAAAGGTTCTCTTCCATATGGAGATACTGCAACACCTCACATCCGCCGATACTGCCAGGAATTTCGCCCGACAATTTGTTCTTGGAAACATCCAAAGCTCGAACATTCTTCAGGTTTCCCACCTGCGGAGGCAGGGATCCTGTCAGTGAATTGCTGGAAACGTTGAGGAACACGGTGAGAGTGGAGATGGATAGGATTTCTTTGGGCAATGTGCCGCTTAACTTGTTGAAAGAAAGGTCCAATGTATCCAGTGGGCAGCGTGCGAGAGTAAGAGGTATCGGTCCGTGCAGTTCATTGGAGGACACAAGAAGTGTAGACAATCCGGTTAGGTTGCCAAGGGTCGCCGGGATTTCTCCCGTTAACTTGTTATCTTCCAGAGCTATTAGTTGTAGACTCGGGAGGCTTCCAAGTGTTGCAGGAATCGGACCGCCGAGGAGGTTAGAGGACAGCCATACCTCGCTCAACTTAGCAAGGTTGACGATCTCAGCGGGAATGCTCCCAGCTATGTCGTTTGTGATCATGGACAGCCGTTCCAGGGTCGTAGACAAATTGGCTATCGATCTCGGTAAAATGCCGCCGAGATAGTTCCTCGATAGATCCAGTGCTCTAAGCTTGGTGCAGTTGGATAGCGCATCCAAAAAGCCCCATTCCACATCATTCCCTGCTTCTAGCTGGTTGTCGTAGAAACTCAAGATGTATAAATCTTTTACGGATCCCAAACTCGAAGGAATGGTTCCCACCAGGAGGTTGCTAGAGAAATCAAGATTCCTCAGCCTCCCAAGGTTGCCGATCTCGGATGGGATGGTTCCAGCGAGCTGGTTGCCAGACAAATAAAGAAGAGTCAGGGGGACAAGATTTCCAATCTCGGATGGGATGCCTCCTGTGAGTTGATTATTCGAGAGATCAAGCAGAGCAAGGGAGGAGAGATTCCCGACTGCAGCAGGAATCGCCCCAGTGAGTTGGTTGTCATCCAGATACAGAGTGGTCAGGGTCGTAAGATTCATAAGCTCCGATGGAATGCCGCCTGCAAGATAATTATAGGACAAATCAACATGTGTCAGGGACGTGAGGTTCCCGATGGCGGCAGGAACAGAGGCGGTGAGTTGATTGTGTTGTAAATTGAGCAGGATCAACTCGGCAAGATTCCCAATAGCCGGAGGAATGCGTCCACTGAGGCTGTTGTTCCAAAGCGATAGCACCTTGAGCTTGGAAAGGGATCCCAGCTGACTTGGGATTCCCCCCTCCAGCATATTATCCGTCAAACCAATAAGTTGGAGTTGCGAGCATCGGCCGATGCTGCGTGGGATTGCCCCGTGCAAGTTGTTGCCGTTCAGGCTGAGGTATCGAAGACGAGAACAGTTGCGAACCAGATTCGCCAGAATCTTGCCTCCGGCGAGAGGATTGTAGCTCAGGTTGAGATGTCGAAGACGGGACAGCAAGCCTAGCTCTTGCGGAATGACACCCCGAAGACGGTTCTCAGGGAGGTGGAGCCTCTGGAGGAAGGTAAGATTGGATAGGGAGGGAGATATGGAACCCGCCAAGCCGAGAGACCCCAACCGCAGAGCTGTGACACGCGGTTGATGGTTGCGGAGGCGGCACCTCACACCCCGCCACTGGCAGAAATGCAAGGATGCATTGTTCCAGGAGGACAGCGCCCCCAGGGGATCGTCACGTATGAAGGACTTGAAGGAGAGGAGCGCCGCGCGGTCGGTGGCGAATTGGGTGGGTGGTGTCTCCGATCGGGAAGCTACCGACTTCACAGGACACGAGAGGAGAAGAAGCACTCGTACGACAATAAAAAAGGATGGCCAAAGGGCGCATGCAAATATGGTCTTCCTCATGCTTGACATGCACGGAGGCTCAGAAACGATCGACTATATGACAGTCTCCCCCGCTCGCTCAAACACACACACACACACACACACACACACACTCTCTCTCTCTCTCTCTATATATATACACACATCCCACAGAGAGCTGGCATTAAAGTCGTTTCCAAGGTAACTTTTCTCTGGTCGGCAATAACTCCGTGCCTTAGATTCATCCCTCCGGTGCAGTGATCCTACCGCTGCATGGACCGTAAGACACGCACGTAGTTAGTCAACAATTGCGTTGAACGTCGTTGCACTCACACCGTGATGCTACCACTGCGGTGAGGTGATGTCAAAGGAGCATTCATCACGCACTTGGCCGTGGTCGTGGGAGACCATGGGATGGGACGGGAGTTTGTCTGGACAGGTGTGAATGAAGATACTGCACCTAGCTGTGTTGATCAAGAAACAACGACTTCAACGCGCGTCAATGATTCTACTGATAACAAAACCATTCGTCACGCACCAGAGGAGAAATATTTCAGACCTTTTAGACGGACGGTACCGGGAAAATGATTCCGGTTTCACACCATGAGAGACGTCGGAAGTAGGGGACGGATGGTCCAAACCATGATGGTGTTATTGGGAGGAGTAATCACGAAGTTAGCGTCATTGGAAGTCAAAATTCATCGTATAAGTTTGGTCAAGATATACACGGTGGTGCCCTGAGAAGATCATGAAGACTACTTTTGCCTACTTTTCAATGACAATTGAGTTCCAGAATCCAAAACCACGGATATACAAGCCTAATATTTAACTACTACCCTTAAGCAGCAGTTCACAGGCTTGGCTGCCCACCATCAGATCCTATGGAAATAAGTTATAAGTAAAACAATGCTGAATTCATTGGCGAGGGAATAATTATCCTGTCTGGATAGAGGTTAAACAACCAAAAGCTAGTTTTGCATCACACCAAAAGCAATTTGATACCTTATGTATTCAAGTACATAGATCCACCTCGGACTTCCTCCTCCGGTGCGCATCCCCGAAAGCAACATTGACCACATCCAAGGATCGATGTGTCGATGAGAAAACACATTTCTTCCAAAAACTCTCGACGGGGACTCCCTAGCGATCTCAATCTCGATCATCATCAAACGGGTCCACTCCGAAGATGATCATCATGACGGGGCCAAAAATAAGGAACTTAGGATCGACACAAAACTAAACCGCAGTGACAAGCATAAGTAAACGAACGAGTAGATTAAAGAAAAAATATATGCACCAGCCAGGAATCAAACTTAAGATCAACACTGAATCAAACAATACTGGCAAGCATAAGTTTAGTTCGCAATTGATGATGGCACGAATACCATCAATTCAATTGGTGAGTCGGTTTGGTTGGTGTAGGTCTATCACCGTGTCTCCTCTATGTTGACGTAGGGCTGTTGACGTAATGAACCGACGTAAAAGATCCACGTGAAAAACCGTCTACGAGGGATGCTTTGGCTTGGGAGCGAAGAAGTTAGGTAGAGGGATTGAGATCTTCTTGGCTAACATGGTTCTTTCTTGGTCATTGAGTTGCCTTCCGGTAGCGGGATCATCTCCTGGGCACCGATGGTCCTGTACGACAGGTCAGCATCGAGGGATTCTCGGCTCGACCCCTTCAAGGAGGGGGCATAAGTTGTATAATGGAGTGAGTGTCAAGCCCCCCCCTCCCCACCCCCCCCCCCCCCCCCCCCCCCCTTAGCATGAGGTGGTGGGTGAATTTTATTCCTCTCATTAAAAGTTAGTCGTGCGGGTTGTTAATGATCACCGATATTCTAGACAATCGATTCTTTTGCTCTGGATGGCATGGGTCGACTATTCCAATTCCATGTTGTGCAAGACTATTTTGCGTGATTACTATTGTTTTTGAGTTTTGTGTCATTTTGAGATGTGATCGATTGCATTACTCTTAAATGCTTACGTTACGTTGATTCAGAGATATCACATTGGTTCCGAGGTGGCTATCAACTGTCCCATATCACTAATAAAAATGTAAAAATTTGAAAGAATCTATATGGGTGTGACAAGGCATATACTATTGGACCACTAGTGCATCATCAATTTAATTATCAAAATTATTATAAATATTATTATTAAAATAAATAATATTTTAAATTCTTAACTCGATTTGCATAGAGGGTAATGAGCCTCCCCATAAACCCACTCTTGGGGGTATGGGTGTCACATTCTTCGAAATGTTATGGTAGATTATATAAACTTATTTAATTAGATAAGATATACTATAAATATAATTAATTATATTTAATTAAATAATATATCTTATCTAATTAAATAATATTCTATATTTTTGACATCCTCAGCCTTTGGTCTCTCTATAATTGCTTAGGAGCTTAAAATGCGTAACTTATAAACGTTATTATATGCTATTACCTGAGTTGGGCAAATCTGACGATTGCTAGCAAATTAACCATAAAAGACTTTCATATTTTATGTATTGTAGGCCCATTCCGCGTCATAAACTTCGACGACCAAAAGACAGTTTGTTTCTTACTTTACTTTTACTACTCTTTTTTGTTAACATGGTTTTTGCACAGAAAATGTTACGCAACCTATGAGCTGCATTCCTTAGGTCCGCCTTTTCCGTTTCTGCTTAGCTGTGGATTCAGAAGCTGCTACATTGTCTTCCTCTTCCACAGAACCGACCTTTCCATACGCTTCTCCCATCTTTTTTCTGCATTCTTTGTTCGCTTTGTCATGGACGACCACTGCAAAGTTATCGAAAGAAAGAATGCTAGTGATATCAAGGATAACTATACATACAAATGGTTGCTCAAGTAGTGTACTATGCAATTTCATTTTTCTATTACGCTAGCAATGGTTCATCTGCAGCTAGCTCCCAACAAAAGAAAAAGAAAGTGGATCGTATAGCCAATAAAACTGTCGTCGAATGACCATTCAGGGGCATGGATGCATGAAAATTATAAGTTTGCATTCACTATTTACTTTTTAACAACTCTTACGCATGGAATATCAAGTCAAAGTTTGACCAAATTATTCTGTGGAACATAATGGTTACCCATAAAGAAATTTGTTACTTGGGTAGATTTCTGTGCGTCAAACTTAAAAATGCAAGACTGTTTAATAAAAAAATATTGTTAAGCTAGCATATGCCATCTGATATACTTAAATAGGGCTATACCAATCATCATGATTTGATCTAATGGATAATTAATTCATTAATTTCATTAAATTCGATCCAATGACCTGAAATATTTAAGCCTATAAGTCAGTCTAGATCTTATCCTATTTTGATGTGCGACTAAACATATTTTCCTCATTAAGAAAACATATAAAAACAAGTAGCCGGTTGACCAGCAAACATTGTCACTGTTCCTAAGCTTATGCTGAAATATGGCCTACAATTGTTTCCATAATAACATTGAAGAAAGAGTGATGCAACATATGCAGACTGACCTGGTCTCGGATAATCTTTTCCAATTATGCAGTTTGCTTTCTTTTGGATGCTAAGTGGAGCTGTCCAAGGTTCATAGATGTACTCATTCGGCATATCTGTGACAAACCAGGTGAATTATCATCATAAAAATTAAATTGGTGTTGAAACAAAAATAAGTACCTTTTAGCACCGGGAGAAAGTGCCGAATATATTTCCCATCAGGATCATACTTCCGTCCAAAAGATATTGGAGAATAGATGCGGTGATACTGACAATAAGCAAGATGGCAAAATAATCAGGAAGATTTCCAAAATGAAACTGTTTATGGCAGATAAGGTGGAATCATTCAGTTTTCATGAGCTTTAAGGATGGTATGCTGCCTACCTGGTAAAAAAAGGCTGAACAAGAAAGCCATAACCAATTACCATTATTAATGGCCCAATCAGAATCGATCAGTAGTCTCTCAAAGACATCACGCCCTTTTTCCCAGTGGATAAACTGCATGTCGGTCAAATATTTCATCATCAAACAAAAAGAGGAAAATCCTAAGAAGCTATCCCAACACTCTAATTATGCACAAAAACTATAACTACTGCCTATCGACAAGATACAGGAGTAAAATAAATTGGGTATTCTATCCTGGTAGTTTTCAGAAAGCAGCCTCCCATATATTACCATTCATTTATATCATACTGTTCAAAGATTGAATCCAACGAAGTTTTTCCAAGGTTGACTTCATAACAGAAATTTGGCAGAAGCAATAACTTTATGTAAAGCTTTAAAATTCTTTCTGATCTGTGTTACAAAACCAGGGAGGGATTTGATTGGATCTTCACCTACCTTTCCCTTTAAAAAAAAAGAACCTTAAAGAGATTCTGTTATTTATCTTTTTTCTTCCATCAACAAAATACAATAAGCAACGCTAAAACTATAAGCTACAACATCCAATGTTTCAATCATCATTTTTCAGTAAGGAAAGAGAAGATCCCAAGTTCAAATGTTAATTTCAAGATAATGACAAGCAACAAACTTAATAATTAACTAAGTAATTTAAAATTTACACTCATACCAGATCACCACGTGTCAGGAAGCATGCAACTGAATGCCGTGCCAGATGGTGCATCCATCCCCATTTCTTAAGCTATTAGAAGATGCAAAAGCTTCAGAATTTCTGTTATACGGAAGTAAATATATAGCTTGGTTAAACATATTGCAAATTTTGCCTCATCAAAGGGTTGATCAAACCTGTATCATAATGGCATCGATCCAGGGATATCCTGTCCGACCTTCTCTCCAAGCTACAAGTAGTTTGTCATCGTCCTTCCAAGGAATCTGGAATTTCAGAATGTCTTCAGTTAAAAAAAAATGAATTGAGTAGCCTTAAAATTCCTGAGTAGGTTGCAATAAAAATAAAGATCTGGAAATCAAATCATATGAAACAACATTATATTAGAGAGGACATGCAGCAAAAAAAGCCTTCATAACATTGCCTTTAATTAGAGTGGGCAGTAGAATGCATGACTTTATTAATGACACAAACTTTGATGGCACAAAGGTCATTAAAAGCAGAATTTCTCTTTGGGAACTGATTATGACTCAGGGAATGATGATTATGTTTCTTTGGAGAATTACCTTTAACAACATATGAAATGCTGACAAGTTTTTGACAAAAATTAGCTTTAGACAGAATATAGTATCCATAATGATTAATAATTTTTCCTTTGTTTCCCTTTCCATATAAATAGTTATCCTTAGCAGTAGCACAAACAAATTTAATGAGAACAAAAGTACCAGATTTCAAAAGAAGATAAAACTGCAAGACCAACAAATGGGCATCAAGGCCTCTAACCTACAAGACAGACAGCAGAAAGCATTCACATTTGCAACTAGAGCCAGTTCAGGTGTAATTTAGATTTTCATGAATAGAGTAGCAATTCATAGTTTTATCCATACCATAAGGTATCGAAGTCTCTATTGAATATCAAATACAAAATGATATACTAAAATGCCCGAAGTTTTCACTAACTTGCTTGCATATCTTGTTTCCTCTCATCTGATCAAAATTAGGAGTTCCAAAAGCCACCGTGTAGAAGAATTCACGCCATAATAACTATCATAAATTTGATGGACAAATGATTAGCTAATTTTCACTTAGTAAAGTTGAAAATAAGGGGCTTGTTAAAAGCTAACCTGGCCAACAAGTGAAACTGGAGGGGATGTGTGTTTACCAACAGTCAGGTAGACACTGTGAAGGCAATGATAAAAGTACCTTGAAGAAAGACAACCAAACTGCAACATTTCAACTATTAAAACAATCGCACTGTTGTGACTTCAATATGTCTAAACTAGCTCATTTATTATTTATCAACTTACTTTCAGATATGGTGACAAGACAGTGGTTGCTGGTTTCCAAAATGCCGAGGGATCACCCTTTGGTTTCTCAAAATTTGCTACCCACTCCTACAAAATTCACAGGATTAGAAAGATAAGAAACTTCTACCAAAAGAAGAAAGATAAGCAACTGCTCTTATATAGACTTCGAAGAATTTATATCATTTTCTCACATTCTTTAGAAACCCTAGATAGTGTCATATCTAGATACCCCAAAGAGAAACCCAAGAGCACAAAAAGTATTCCTCACATCTTACTCTCTCCTCTCACCAAAACCTTGAGACTTAAAGGTGTATTTATAGGAACATACCCTAATTCACTAAGGAGTTTTGATTTAATTAGGATACTATCAACTAATTTGAGTACAGTTAGGACTCATAAAATACTTACCAATCCTAACAATATCTATTTTGGTGAGTATTTTTTTACTTTGTGCCTCATGTTGAAATTTAATCATTGGCTTGAAGAATTTACCATAGCTATACAAACTGAATCAGTTAATAGTCCAACATTTGATTTCAATAAGCCAGCCAAAACATCCTATGTAGTTGGAACCGAATCAATGGTGCTACTTGATTCCAGAGAGGCCTCCATCTCACTATCTTACCACCAACAAGATTTTTTCCTTTACAAACATTTGTATATTGAAAATCATGAATATCACCCTTTGTTTTCTGCACTGCGAATGAAGCTCGCTACCATAGGTACTTACCATCCCCTACATGTACAACTTGTTTTCAACCCTTTGAGGTCTTTAATATACTTCCTCTAGACGTACAATCCTTGATGTAATCTTCCTTTCATTAGGACTCAACTTGTCATTCAGTGAATCAAAACAATCCTTCTGAAAGAAAACATGAGTAACATAAGAAAATCTAAAAACCAATTTTTCTAGAAAGATGCATCATTACCTTTGGGTATTGTGGGGACATCTCTATCACCACTCATCATAAGAGAGCACTCATCGATCTCTTCTTCCTATTTTCTTTTTTTCGGGACAATTTTGCTTGATATGTTCATACTCTTTGCATCTATAACACTAAACATTATCCAAAGAGTTGACTTTTGATCCCGACCTACCACACTGAGATCTATCCATCTGAAAATCCTCCTTGTCAACCTCTACTCTAAGAAACTAATGTCTCACCATCAATATTCTCAGATCATTTTTCTTGGTAGCATGAGACACTAAGGCTTCTTCAACTTATTCTAGAATTATTGTATCCTTCTTATACAGTATTATCTTTACAAAGTTATTATAGGAGTCGACTAGCGATACAAGAAATAACAACTTATCTTTGTCATCAATCTTCACATTAACTTTTTTCAGTTGATCCAATATTCCTTTTAATATGTTTAGATGCTCTACCAAGACTCCACCTTCCTCCATCCTCGGCTTGTATAACTTTCGCTTTAGATATAACTTGTTAGTTAAGTATTTTTGCCAGATAAAGCTTTTCTAATTTATCCTATATTATCAGTGATGCAAAGATGAATAGTACTCACGCATTTTGCATCAAACTCCTTTAATCTTTGTCACTCTTTTTTTATTTTCATGCTTGTCCTTTCAACGTTCTTACTAGACCTTGCTGAATAAGAAGATCATTCACCCTCCATTGCCATAGAGTGAAAATATTTTTTCCATTAAATTTCTCCACAGTAAAGCCAATAGAAATAATCGATGACATCTTTGTTGAATCTCTGATCACTATATCTTTTAGGCTCTATAACTACTTTGTTGGGGAGGGAGAAGAGAAAAACAAAAACCAAAAAGAGAAATCCACCATAGATCAATAATCAAATAATGTATCAGAAAATCAACGCGACTAATATGGCTTGACAAATCTTGCCAACATCCACGGAGAAAACCAAATTCCTCAATATATACAAGATCAATTATAAGACCTTAATTTTTCCTACTGAAGCACATATTTCCTTGTTGACCCTCCCATATAAATATCAAAGAATTTACATTATTTTTTCACTATCTCTAGAAACCTTAGAGAGTACCCTCTATAGATACCCTAGAGAGAAATCCAGGTGCATCAAAAGTATTTCTCACTTCTTTCTGTCCCTCCCCCCACCCCCCTCTCCTCACCAAAGTCTCGAGACTCAATGTGTATTTATAAGAACAAACCCTAATTTACTAAGAAGTTTTAATTTAATTAAAAATTTATCAATTAATTTGAATATGATTAGGATTTCTAAAAATACTTACCAATTGTAACAGAACTATTGTATGAATATAAGTTAAAAAGGATACAACACCTTATCTTTAAGAACTTCCTTCAGTCTTCGAAGAGCTTCTGATTCACCACCTCCAAAAGGTGAAAATTCTTCCTACAAAAGCAACCCACGACATAAGCCCACGTTTCTATAGTAATCAACCAATAATGCTGGAAGCTGAAGACCTGTTCTATATCTTTGTAGCCAAGTTCTTCAATTGTTGGAATATTTAGCAATTCAACATTCCCAACATTTCCAACAGGAGGAAGTTCAGAGTATGTTTTGGCAAGAGGGTCTGGGGGTTTTCCAGCAAGTGCCACGAATGACTGATAGGTCAAAGGTGGTCTTCCTCCATTCTTTATAGCACGAGATACATGATAGAAAACAGTAGCGAAATGAGTTAGCAGCACAAATACGAGTAGATGCACAGATTTAAACCATCTCACACCACAATAAAAAGAACAGAAAAGAAAATCATGATGCACAAGGATGCTATTCACTATTAATTTATCAGAAGTTATCAGTACTACCTTCTTAATAACCTCCGCAGGGTCAAATAAAGTATGGCTCACGGGAGAGAACACTTCAATTCCAAGTTGACTGGCAAAATCCTTCAGGAGTAGAGGAAATTTTTTTTTCAGGAGTCAAGGGCGAGCTATGATTTTGTTATTATTAGTCAAGTTAAAAGAGGTTGAGCTTCAAGAAGTTAAGGTAGGGAATCTGTTCTCAGTTCTAGAATAGTTTTATGATAAAAACAGAGAAACAAGAAATAAGAAAGGTGCAAGTTAAAACTATTCACCGTGACTTGTCTGTCCCGAGCTTGACCATATGGTTCCGTGTCGAATTCATAGCAGAGCTTCCGAATATTCCACTACAACAGACAGCAAAGCAATCAAAACAGAACAAATACAAACTAGAGTACAAATTTCAACTCTACCTCCATATATTGAAACTACTCATCCTAAAATACTACAATAGCATTACCAGCTAGATTTCTAGAACACGAAAAGAAAAAGAAGAGACCAAAACCAATGGGGAACTTCATAACAAAACCTCAAATAAGGAAAAGGAATGCAGATACCACGCTAAGAACAACAACACAAAATCACCAAATTCGCAAAAGAAATCACTTACCTTCTAAAGATAATTACGCCAAAAGGCCAAAAAGATGAAGTAAAAGAACAAGGGAAACACCCCTAATACATATCTCAGGAAAACAGAAGAGAGAGAGAGAGAGAGCGATGTCACCGAGGCTCACTCACGTCCTTGAGGATCTGGCAGACTACCGAGGCTGGTTCAGGGTGCCCCTTGAGGACAAGGAGGCGGGAGCCAAGGTTGCGGAGGCTGGAGTCAAGGTCGAGGAGGCAATCGAGGAGAAAGCGGATGCGGTTGAGGCCAGCGCGGGCAGAACCAAGGGAGAAGGCAGAGGGGTCTGGATGAAGGTAACGGGGATCGAGGACGAACACTGGGAAGATGTGGCTGGATCCCCTGCAAGCGTAGTCCAGCGCGGGGTTGTCGTGGATCCGCAGCCCCTTCCGGAACCAAACCACGGCGTTCGACTCCATGTGATGCGACGTCACCAACAACCAAAGAAAGACGACGATGGAGATCGCAGTTATGATGAGGCTTCGGCTCTGCCGCTCCTGGAAGCACCGGTAGCGTAGAAGTGGTTTGATGCACATCGGACGGATAGCATTTGAAAGGTCGGGCAACGATGGGGAGCGGTTACGCTGCTACCACGTTGCCCACTGTCTGGTACTTCTCGTGCTGACCATCACCGGTAGCTCTCAGAGACGACTGCTTGGGTATATTGATTGTGGAGATGTATATTTGTCATTGCATCATATGGTTGGATTTACTTTGTCCGAAACCCAAAAACCATAGTGTCACTAAATATATGGTTCATTGGAGATGAAAGGGTTGTGTTTTCTATTAATATAGTTAACGAGATTATGATAAATAAGATTATTTATTTTATTTTAGAATTATAAATTTTTAAAATTTTAGAGATTGTAATACTAATAGATTCAAATATAAAGGATAATATATAATTAGTACCCAACCTTTAAGCACAGCATGTCTAAGTGTCTCTTCTTGAAAATAATTTGATGTTACCCTAATTAAAATTTTATCGAACATTGAATACTGTTAAGAGGTGATTTTGCGCGCATGACGAGCATGTCACCGTTCACCTATCCAATGTGGTCAGATCGAGAACATTCGAGTAGCGGAGTCGAGAGACTTCTCGTCCGATGCCCTACCCATCATCCCGACCCTTGCTGTCTTCGACTTCCAGGGTTCACATTACCAACGTCGCCATGCCCTACTGAGCTTGTCATCTGATGCATATGGCGTGGTACTTACCAAGGCACCCTAACAGGTAATTCGCGGTGCACCTCAACTCTGCGAGGGATCCATGGCTTTCGCCTTAAACTACTTCCAATAAATCAGTATTTCGAACGAAAAGGATTCACGTTCTCGATCGAAACCCCTATAAATGGAGAGGGAGCTACTGCTTCTTTGTAACAAACAATAGGGAGCAGAGGGCATCTTCTTCTTGCTCTTCCTCTTTATTCGATCCCCCAATCTATTCCACTCACCTCTTTCTTGTTCCGCTTCTGCCGAACGATCGACAACTTCTCTCACGTACTCCCATGGTTTCCCGGTCCTTGATGGCTCTGTTTCTGTGACTTTGCTCCCCAACCCCAATCTGTTACTGCTTCCCTCACTTCTCCCGTCAATTCCTTCACCGAGTTGGAGGGGTTTCCGATCCAACCTTTCTGCATTCTTTTGCACGAACAGAATTGGGGCATGCGTCTGATTCAAACATCTTTCCGTCTGTTTTCATCAATTTGTTGCTAATGCATCCCGTTGCACAAATAGAATTGCGTTATGTATTCTGATTCAGACATTTTTCCGTCCGTTCATATAGTTGTTTGGTGGTTACTTAGCCTCCTCCACATCGCCCGATCTCCGTAAGTAAGCCACCCATCCTCCTCCTCCTCAAATTGAGTTTCAGGATGCGCTCCGCCACCGTTATTGGGATCAGCCAGACCGATTGATCCCGCAAAGCGGTCGCGGCAGATGTCCGGCGCTACCAAAGCGGTAGAAGAGAGAATTCTCTTCCCGGCAAAGATGGAGGAGGCGGCGCCAGCGTCGGATGGCGAACAGTGGCGACGGCCAGGCGGTTGTAATCCTGTGAAGAAGCCGGGGCCAGTGTCCATGGACCACGTCCTCCTGGCCCTGCGCGAGACCAAGGAGGAGAGAGAGGTCCGGATCCGGAGTCTTTTCAACTTCTTCGATGCGGCCGGCGTCGGCCATCTCGACTACGTACAGATCGAGGCCGGCCTCTCCGCCCTTTGCATCCCCGCCGAGTACAAGTACGCCAGGGATCTACTGAAGGTGTGCGATGCCAACCGAGATGGTCGTGTTGACTACCAGGAGTTCCGGCGCTACTTGGACGACAAGGAGCTCGAGCTCTACCGCATCTTCCAGGCCATTGACGTCGAGCACAATGGTTGCATCTTGCCGGAGGAGCTCTGGGACGCACTCATTAAAGCAGGTAATTATCTAAATCTGTCGCTCTGCTATATACTTCTGATGCCCCCAAATAACAGAAAAATTCAGGGAGTGATGATTATGATGGGAAGCATATTATCTGTGTGACACCAGATTTCTGGATTCCCAGTTAGTCACATGAGATTGCACTGGCTTCGTTTTCCAATAGCGTTTCCATAGATGCACCATATCTTTGAGGGTCAGAGGTCACTGTTGGCATTCTGAATTTGATGATCATCATCTTTTAGATGTTTGCTAGGCATTTGGGTGCATCCATTTTAAGCATACACTCTGAACAAAAACTTTTGTAATTCTTTACTTTCCTTTTGCTTTCTGTCCTTGTCATTCTTAAACTGCTGTTTTTTATCATGATCTTTGCTACTTTTTGTCTTCTGTTCAACTTTGACTGATTTATATTGTTGTACTTTGGTCATCATAATCATTGTTTCCCGTGGTTGTCGTTGCACCTGAACAAATGTCACTATGTTATTGTCGGATGTGTTGGGATGAAACATCATTAAAATTGTGGTGCTGCATATTGGTCCAATGTAAATGCAGGTCAGGGAAGACAAGACAGTTGCCAGGCCTAAATCTTCAGGGTTCATGGTTTTGTTTCTTATTTATCTGAAACTTGTTCTCAGCTGAGATTTCATGATCTTATATGGATTAGATTTGAATTAAACCAAATATGTGTTGTTGCATTCTTATGTGAGCTCATTTGCAATTGTGGTTGATTTTGATTGCATATACTTCCTTGTAGGGTTTTCTGCATTGAGAAGTCGCAAGTTTGATTAGATGAGAATGAACATAGAATTTAACCATAAGCGTACCTGAATCCTTTCCTTTTCTCCAATTTAGAATTCTGCACTCCTAAAGCAAGAATTATCTTTCTGTGGGTGCATAGGTTGGGGCTTTTCTGTGTTCTGTTCATTTTTTGGGTAAGGGGGATGACATTCAAAGAGTGGGAGAGGTCTGGATAGTCTGCTTTGATATTCCATTGGAGTGTTAATTTTAAGAGAGAGGTTTAGAAAGCTTGATTTGATATTCATGAGCAGAATTCATTAGTTGACCAATCTGAACATGGTTATCACAGTTTTTGGGATCAGTGGGAGAGGTCTGGATAGTCTGCTTTTGTATTCCATTGGATTGTTAATTTTAAGAGCGAGGTTTAGAAAGCTTGCTTTGATATTCACGAGCAGAGTTCATTATTTTATCTATCTGAATGTGGCTATCCCAGTTTTTGGGATTAGTGGACACAAGTGTCTTGACAGTTAGAGGCATATGAGATCTTCTAGGAATATTTTTCATCTTTCCGTTTTCCTGTGAAAGTTCATATTTTTTGTATCACTTCTCAACTATACATTCAGCATCTTCTTTGCCTATGCAAGGCCTCTTAGTTTCTCTTATGCAGGGATTGAAATTGATGACGAGGAACTTGTCCGATTTGTGGAGCATGTGGATAAGGATAATAATGGGATAATAACTTTTGAGGAATGGAGAGATTTTCTTCTGCTTTACCCTCATGAAGCAACTATTGAAAACATTTATCAGTACTGGGAAAAAGTTTGTCTTGTGGATATTGGTGAACAGGCAGTTATTCCAGAAGGGATAAGTAAACATGTAAATGCAAGCAAATACTTGATTGCAGGAGGGTTAGCTGGGGCAGCTTCTCGTACAGTTACTGCTCCTCTCGATCGTCTTAAGGTAGTTTTGCAAGTACGAACAACACAAGCACGAATTATGCCGGCAATAAAAGACATTTGGAGAGACGGTCGTTTCTTGGGTTTTTTCAGAGGGAATGGCTTAAATGTAATGAAGGTTGCACCAGAAAGTGCAATAAAATTTTATACATTTGAAATGCTAAAAGATTTCATTGTCACAGCCAAAGGTGAAGAGAAGAGTGATATTGGGGCTTCTGGGCGACTGATTGCTGGTGGTTTAGCAGGTGCAGTGGCACAAACTGCTATATATCCACTTGATCTTGTGAAAACACGATTGCAAACTTATGCCTGTGAAGGTGGTAAGGTTCCCAACCTTGCTACTCTGACAAAAGATATCTGGGTTCATGAAGGACCTCGAGCCTTCTACAAAGGTCTCATCCCATCTCTTCTTGGAATTATTCCATATGCAGGAATAGATCTTAGCGCATATGAGACCTTGAAAGATATGTCTAGAACATATATTCTGAAGGACAGTGGTAAGCTCCTAAATAATCTTTGGTTTTTTCACAGATCTCTCGTGTTTTTTTAGCTCAGTCTGACCTAATACTCTGAAATGCTGACTTTCATCTAGAACCGGGTCCACTTGTGCAACTAGGGTGTGGAACTATCTCAGGAGCTCTTGGAGCAACATGTGTCTATCCTTTGCAGGTTATTAGAACAAGGTAGTTGATGATTACAGTGTTATAGTAGTTAACTCACGTTTATTTTTGACTTTGATTAATGATTAAATCTACTATTTACTTGCAGAATGCAAGCCCAGCACACCAATTCATCTTCTGCATATAATGGAATGTCTGATGTGTTCTGGAAAACCCTTCGAAATGAAGGTTTTTCGGGATTCTACAAAGGGATAATTCCAAATCTGCTCAAAGTAATGCCATCTGCTAGTATTACTTATCTTGTTTATGAGACCATGAAAAAGAGTCTATATCTTGATTAGACAACTATTTGGTTTTGCTTCATTTCCACCATAATTGACATGACTGACTATAAAGTACATGATGATGATGAAGAGGAGAAGATTACAGATTTGAGTAGGTGATACGATTGTTTCAATTGTATCATGGTATTTTTCTTCACATATGAAGTGAAGGTTGTCTGAACAACTCTTTTTACACTTCTCTTTGGAGATAATAATAAATGAGTTAGCTTTTTCAGGTACAGTTCCTTTCTATGAAGATTACTTTAAATCTTACAAAAGTGATTATAATACTTGTCATTCAATGTTGCTTATCTGAAATTTTATCTTTCTGTTGATTTCTAAATGCGGGCCTCTGAGTTTACTAAAGAGATTATTTCTATGGCCATGACTTAGCAATCTTGGAAATTATAAATGTTGTAAATAGGTTGAAGGAAAGGATGGAAAAAGTGACAGTTTTTCGGGAAAACTGTTCTTTATTTCATGTGCTTACTAGTAAAACAACAATTTTAATTGTGCATTAACATGACAAAAGGCTGTGCATCTAATAGAATCAGTTTGGTGCTTTGCTTACTTTAAGTATTCTAAACGTATGATACAACCTAATATTTTTAGCATATTACAACATAACACTTATCCGTCACACACACGGATACAACATAACATGACAATGTGGATTTGAGTTTCCTTGAGCATGAAAATGATTGTTGCACAAATATGTAACTTCATATTGTTTTCTATTTAATTTATTTCTCTAGTTTTGCTGAAATTTACAAAGGAAATATATCTCCTGAGGTGGGATGAATAGATTCAATTGTTTGGAACCCTTTCTCTCTTGATTGATCTAGTCTTCAATACGGTCCTCCGATCTTTCTTCACCTGATTGAATCATTGTATACCACTTTATATATATATATATATATATATATATATATATATATATATATATATATATATATATATATATATGTATATGTATATCATACAATTAGGTCCTTTACAATTGTTCTGGGGTCAGAGTGTCTTTAATGAGAACTTTGTATCCATTTCTTCTATCAGAATTTCTTTTGGGTCTTCTGCTCTCACAGCATCTTCTTTTTCTTTTACATCTTTGGCTTATTAGTATCTCACTTTTACAGGAATGATGAGTTCTTAACATTTTCGTGATCAAATATATTAGAGATTTTAAAGAAGATGATTCATTGCAGTCTTGGAGGCACTTTGTTTGATGGTCTTGCTCTGATGTGATCTCATCATCCAAAGGTTTTATGATAATATGGAGTTCAAATCTTGACAATCTTGCGACTGACTTCTGATCGAAAAATGGAAAACTATTGCTGAATCATTTTCTAATAGTAACAAACAGATCTATGACATTATATGAGAGGTTCGTTGCTGAAAAGTTAATATTACATCAGAAAAATAATCCCATCTCAAGATGTTAGTTGTACCTAGTTGAAAGTCATTATTTATCTATGAAGACTAACTGTTCACCAATTAGAATCTTGGGTTTCCTTAATTAAGAAAGATGGGATAGAATAGATAAGTTAAATTCAGTTATTTTTGCCAAAGAGTCAAATGACATGGCCATTGAGCACAGCCATCTGTAAGCATCCAGTCTTCTGTTTGTTGTCTAAATTGGTTCTTCTTGCCTAAGCATTCTGATAATATGTTGATGCTGGTAGTGGTCATTCTGATATTAGAATTTTAGCTTCTGTGTCTTTTGTTCACCATGTATTACTCTAATAGTGTTCATCAAATTCACTTTCTGTTTTGTTCCAGTAGGAAGCTTATCCATCAGTGCCCTTTTGTGGACTTTGTCCTTGATGCCTAATGCAATTTGTTCAACTAATATTGGTGGCAAACTGCATGCACAATTGCCTGAATTTTTCAACCTCTCTTCTCTATTTTAATTTATGCCTTTGCTAGTCTTCTCGGGTGTCCACATATCACCTCCAGAGTGAGTACCAAAAGGTCTCACAATCATGATTCAAGAAAGCTTTCATGAGAGTAGCTTCAAGTTCAAAGGAATTTAACTCTGAAATTTAGATCTATTTTTGGAGTTAAAATATCATTCAACCATGGCTCCTTGCCACCGTGAAGTTGGATTCAAGTACATGCTGAGATCAACATTTACAACCGAAGGACTATGAAACTTTGCCATCAGTCTTTTGTACTCAATTTTATCCTTGCTTGTTGCTGATGCACTGAAATTCTGTATTTTAGCTGTTGATTACTTGGTTATTGTTTTTATTGCAGTGCAGTGCTCACTAGCTTGTAGAACATAACCCAAGAAGGAAACTGGTTGTGCTAGGTGACGTAGCTTCCAAGAGTATATTTATTATTTAACACTGATGTTGTATTATTCATACATAGCAAGTATAATGTCAGGAGGTTAAATTCATGACCATCTAAGTTGGTTTCACTGTATCTTTCTGTCTACAAGTATCAGCCTCGTTCCTTTTTCCTGGTCACTTTCATGAGGAGTGAATTTTCTCGAATTCTCTTGCGTGAGATTCTGGGATTTTGGTCCAAGGAGAAACAAATGGTTAGAAACAAATGGTTTGATCAAATAATGTCTAAATTTTGGCTGTTTGGTGATTGATGCCTTGTTTCCAGGCGTGATGGGAATATTTTTAAGAGTGGTAAACCGGCATCTAAAGGTACGTCTTCTCATTTGCTAGGACTGCCTCGACTAAGCAGATTATTTTGTTTCTTACGTCGGGATCTCCAGACGAAATATGGGAATATATAATAAATAGTGACTGCAATAGTTCTAAATTTATCTTTGATTGGTGGGATGCCATACTTGACCACCTAGTTATTTATTAGTAATTATTGATTACTTGGACACTATTATTATTATGATTTATATTGATTACTTGGACACTATTGTTATGATTTATATCATATACGGCTATGCGGAGACCACTAGAAAGGAATGAAGGTTTTCATTTCATACCCTTCAGTTTCATTAGGGTTTGGGCCGTTCTTCTTCTGGCATATCTACTGATTTTTCTTTTGCTTCCGATTCTCTTAAGAAATTGATCGACTCCATGTCTCTATGGGAGGACCATGATTTTTTAGGGGCCAAGCTTATCTTCATTTTCTCTTGAAACCCAACTTTTAAACCCGCTGGATCCAATTTTTAGGCATCCCTGTAGAATTCCTTCAGTAGGGGAAACTTTATTTATTATCGTTTTAATATAATACAAATTTATTGGTCAACATGTAATATGATACCCACCCAGTTCATATCCCACTCCAACGGGGACCAGTCTCCTCTTCACTATACTTTCTTCAGACATTTGAAAGCGGTCTCTGTTCAGTTCAGTGTATATATATATATATATATATGTGTACACTTGTCAATTGAATTTTGAGCATGTCGTTCTGATCTGTCCATCTGTCCCCGTTTTGACACCAACGCTGCTCAACTTGATCATGGCCTTAGAAAACTCATAGGCAAACCTCAGACCCAAGAGGCCGCGTAAGTTTCCGGCATAGTTGCCGACAATGTCGTGGGTTGCGTCATCTTCCCAGAGTCTCTGGTCCGACTCCAGCACTCCGTTGCCATCCCTCACGTTCTTAAAGTAGCTCGCGTCGAACTTAGTCATGCTGCCTTTGTCGAGGGCGACTCGGTTGGAAAAATCGCCATCATCATGGGGGCAGATCGTTTGAAGTTGTCCCAAGAAGGCTTGATTGATTGTAGGATCAGCGTTACCGGTGGCTGTGAAGTTGTAGAGCCGATACCGGACGAACACACAAGCCGTTTGACCAATGGTATGCGCTCCTGCACACGAGAAAGCAGAGGGATAATAACCAAGATCGGTAGGATCAAGAAGGATTTGTTCATCTCGGAAGCTCCATATTTGGTATGGAAACTTAGAGCTGTGAATGACAAGTGAGATTACCAACTAGCGTTACGAGATCATGATCCGTCAACCCTTTGTCAGCAAACTTTTGTCTCTGCACAGCTACGGAATCGGTCGGCGACGGTAAACTCGTGGCATCTGAAGCTGATGAAACCAGACCATCTCTTCTTCCCAACGGCACCGACCAGCTCGGTCCATCACTCTACAGTTTAGTTACATGGTATTAAAAACCAAGTCAAACATGGTAATATTAATTTATTTTTTTTCTGCAATTCAATCCAAGTATTGTTGCTGTAAATTATTTAGTTACTAGAGGACAAACGCACCAGATCCACAGCATCACGAGCAGCTAATGCAAGTACGTCGGCACAAGAGACGACTCCCGGGCACGTTGCCTCCAACTCCGATTTAGCATCGTCCACAACTTCGAATCCTCTCAACCCAAGGTTTTGCACCGCGCTTCGCTCCGCAGAAGCCCCGGAGATCAAAACTGATCCATCGCAACCCTTCAAGGCAAACAAAGTATGCCACGGATGAGCAGATGACTGCGACGATGGATGCATTCAAAGGCGGCTGTACCACGCCAAATCGTCTGACTACAAATTAACCTCTAGAATCGCATTACGGAACTTTTATTTAAGCTCAGTAAATTCAAGAAACAACAAGCAACCAAACATTAAACCATACGTACATATATAAGGTACGGATTTGTTAGCCGGTGCACAAAATTGATTTTATTATCAGAGTAAGAACAACTAAGAAAAAAAAGAAAGAAAGAAGGCAAACCTGCACAAAACAGTCGTGAAAGTGCAGTCTCAGCAAGCCTGCGGCGATGGTGGAGTCGCTGTTGAAGTACTTCTCGACAGTTGACCTCACGATTTCCTCCGCTCTGGGACAGGTGGAAGAATAGAACCCCTTCTGCAACCCACCTTGGGCTTGAACAGAAAATTCTATCAATAGAATTACAAAAGAAACAGTCAGCGCGGCGATCATTTTTGTCACCGCTACGATCTTCTATCACATGTATGAAGAAGGATCGGATCGATTGTCCGATGCCTATCCCAAGCGCCTTATATACATAATAGAGGAACCGTAGTAGGTTGGCATATTCTATCATTTATTTTCTCCTGGGGCTTCCCTAAGATAGTGGATAGAGCATTTCAGCCACATGTGGAATAGAGTAGGTTGGTTGGCCAATAAGACACATTCTAACAGTTTCAGTAATATGAAGTAAAAGACTTGCTTTTCCAAAACACAACTTGTTGTTGCACATGAACACACACAGAAGAAAGACAATAAGAAACAATGCATACCAGTGTGAAAGGTAGGAGAATCACCTCAGGTAGGAGAACCGGCGGTGGTCGGTGCTTTTGCTGGTGGATTTTGCTTCATACGCAACCACTATGATTTTTCCAATAAAAGACTACACTATGCACGTGACGTTGACGGTTTAAAGTGTTGTATTAAGAAAAAAAAATAGAAAAACCTAATAAATAGATCACTCGGAAAAGAGAAACAATCCATTAGTGGAACCCTCATACGATTCCACTATGCTTGTTCGAATAGAATCCCACCACCATGCACATAAATGCTTATGGTTCGAATGTTGCTCGTTCTATAATAACATAGTTGGTTTGGGTGCAGCACTAGACATTGAAACAATTGCTACAAATAGTTTCAAACTTACGATGGCAACTCTTCTTCGATTACAAAAAGTAAGATAAATAGAAAAACTGGGCATGCTGAGAGGGACACTCCCCTCTCCAAATACAACAAGATTTGGTGGACCTTACATTCTTGACAAGCTGGTTGGCTACCTCGTTTCCCTCCCTATCTTCTATATGGGAAATGACAAATACATCAAAACTTTGAAGAAGGCCCCAAATATCATGCATTACAATTGCCTAAAGCCCCCAAGGAGAGTTGGGTTCCTCTTCCATAGAATCTTCACCAAGATTTATCAATCAGTTTTGAGTCCATCACTAACCGTAGCAGCCTTACAGTACAAGATATCCGGCAGCTCCACCACCCTGCATGCATCAACAATAGCATTACCAGCGTCATCTCTTAGGACAAATCCCAATTCGCCTACCTGATCACACCCAACAGATCAATCACAGTTCAGTTTCACCCATCCATTTTGGGATTTAGACCACCTAACCTGCTGGCGATGTATACCTTCAATAATGCCATCATGTCTTTTGGCCTCGCCACTAGCCGAGATTAAAGCTACTACTTTCTGAAAAATAAAAAAAAAGGAAAGTTTTTCTGATTGAAAACAGCCTCATTTCTAGCCCTCCACAACCACCAAAGGGTAGTAGCAACAATAGACACAAACACTAATCCAGCGTTGTCACCCAACAACAACCCCTCTTTCGCCCAACATCAACCTCCGGCCAATCATTATAGGATATAAATCTCAGCTCAAGTTATTGTTCCACTGTCCTCCATAAATCAGCCGCAAAATTACAAAGGAAAAAGCTACGAGAGATAGATTCAGATTCCAACAAACAAAAAGGATACAAAGCAGCATTGCATACTACCAGGCGAGCAAGTCTATCAGACATAGGGAGGCGGCGGTGCAGAAGCTTCCAGCAAAAACCGTTGATTCTAGGCAATACTGGCAGCCTCCACAAACAACACCGCCAGCCCTCCTCCTGTCCAATAGACAAACCCACCTGGCAATGCAAATACTTGTAGGCAGATTTAGCAGAAATCACACCCTTCGCATCAGACTGCCAAAGTCAAAATTCATCAAGTGGCACAAGAGATACATCAATCTGGCAGATAACACTAGTCAAAACATTCCCAAATCAATAGTTCAACTTATCCACATTCTAGCATCTATCTATCAATAGATCAGAAACCATACAAGTATCATGCAATTCGAAAACATCACAAAGTGATGGTGTATAACAAAAAGGAGTATTCAGAATTCATAGATTGATAAAAGCACTAATAGAAGATCCACTACTCACGAATTTAGGAAAACCATTCCATAATTTCTCAAGGCCCGTAAAAAAACCTCAAGCTCTAGCTATCCTTACGGAATAGTGAATATTCCAAGGATCAATGTCGCCATATTTAGTCCTACCCACATCGATTCAAAGACCATTAGACCTATTCAAATACTATAGAATCCTCCTACCCTGCAAAGCAGACTTCATGATATTCAAATCTTTAATATCCAAACCACCGTCATCCTTAGGCAATATAACCTTATCCCAAACAATGAGATGCAAACCACATAAACCAGTATTCTTACCCCACAAAAAATTTCTAATAGACTTCATACCCCATCTCGAATAGAATTAGGCATCAAAGTAATACTGATTGTGTGTGACAGAATAGAATTGAGAACAAAATTAATTAACATAAGCTGACTAGCTTGTGAAAGGAGATTTACCTACCAAGACCCAATTTTGTCAATAATCGATTGAAAAACACAATTAAGATCCGACTTGCTAACTCTCTTAGGTGCAATCAACGCTCTAAGACACTTCAAAGGAAACTGGCCCTCTCTATACAACATATTACAAATCTCACGCCTCACCCCCCTAATAGTTTTCCTAGGGAAAAAAATTTCAGATTTAAAGACATTGATTTTCTGATTAGTGAGAGACTCATAAACATGGAAGATGTGTCTATTAGAATCACAAGACCGTTCGTTTGCCCAAAAGCAAAGTAAGATATCATTCACATATATTAAGTGGCATACTTTAAATTCTCTCTTAAAACAGAAAAGAGTGATCAACTTTTTATCACAAGAATCATTCAATAAATAAGTCAAAATTTGAGTCACAATGATATAAAAATAAAGGGAAAGAGGATCACCTTGTTTGATACCCCTCTCCCTCTTGAAATATTGAAAAGATAAACCATTAATAAGACAAGCAAAGGAAGGGGTTGAAATGACAAAAAAAGTCGCGGACCTAAGGCATCCTCAATTTCACCAAGATAGTTTTTATTCCAAAAGGACAAAAACCCTCTCAGCCTACCTAAATTACCCGAAATGACCTGCATCGGACCCCACTACAAGAATCAACATTCCAAACATGTTGAACGTCACGAACCTTATTGTACTCAACCCAAAAACAATGAAATTTAAAAATTCTACATGAATGCATGCGTTGAGAGGTAATAGATAATAAAATAGGACAATGGTCAGAGTTAGCTCTAGGCAAGTGCTTAACAACAGAGCTATCAAACACATTTAACCAATTGGAGTTTGCATAAACCAGATCAAGACAAACCCAGATCCTAGGACTACCTTGGCGATATAACACCAGGTGTACTTCGGACCCATAAAACCAAGATTATAAAGGCCAACATTAGAGAGAAATTGATTATAAGATCTAATAGAGGAACAATACGAAAAATTTCGACCACCAAGTTTGTTATCAGCACAAGATAAATAATTAAAGTCGCAGAGAACCAACCACAGAATCTTATGTAAATCAATAAAGCCTACCTTCTAATAAAAAAAATATACTGGGCGACCACATACATCAAAACCTAAAAGGACGGGTACCAAGAACATAATGAAATGTCAAACAAAGAGGAAAATAAACTATACCATATTCTAAAGAGAAGATTATCTACTAGTCCTACCACACTATATAGCTTTCCTTTCCTCCAGAAAACAAGGGCAAAAAAGAAATAAGCAATTAGGAAAATATTTTATAACAAAATGAAAACATGTGAGATTAAAATTAATGGTGTCAAAAGGATGATCAGCATACCCAATAACTAACATGTCACCTGGAATCAGAGAATATAAAAAATAACCTACTCTATCAAGATTTTCCACATCAATTGCCAAGATCGCATACAATAACCTACTATATCAAGATTTTCAACCGGAGAGGGAGAATGGGTGTCGTGGAAGGGGGAGGAGCTGCGACGAAGGGGGAGAAGGAGGATGGTGTCGGGGAAGGGGAGGAGCTGCGAAGAGGGTGGGTGGAGTCGAGGGTGTTGCCACGTACCACGAGGCGGGGGGCTGCAACGAACGAGGGGAAGAGAGAGGAGGGAGAAGAAGGGAGGGGGAGGATGATGTCGAGGAAGGAGGGGACTGCGACGAAAGGTGGAAGAGGGAGGAGGGATCCGGGAAGGGGGGGAACTGCGACGGCGAAGGATGTACAAAATTTGGATTAAAAAAGAAAAGAGCGTAAAATTTGTTTCGAACCCTCAATCAATCCCTTAATAAGCTATCGCAATCGAATAAACATTTTAGATATAAAAAGGTTTATTGACTGAAACTTTGGAACTTCACAATTTCGTTAAGTTAATAGTCTGATGTACTTACGACATCTACTGGAACAAATTCTTCGATCCCCCTCCTGAGCAACAAAATAATTTGGGATGCTGGCTTTTATCTGTTACTTTCCCTCGTTGTCAAATCCATTTATTTATTTATTTATTTATTTATGTTTTTCCCCTTGAAATTTAATTGACAGCTCTCAATGATCATCCATCTAAGCACATATAAATAAGGACTTGGTTTATTAATTAAACCGATGACGGAAGTTAAGCTGCAAAAAGAACTCAAAAAGCGATCTTAATCAAACCACAAGGATCTTTCTTATAATGGGTGATTACTAGTCTTTGGTTGCAGGATCGCCTATAACAACTGAGATGAACTCCTTAACATGCCCTAGTTATTTCAGATACATTACTACAATTGATATCAAATCAAGTGTCCAATATTTGATCAGACTGACTGACTTACTAGTTGATGCACAACTTCACGAAGAATCAATCATAAGGCAGGCTGGAATAGCGAGCCCAGGAGCAACTAGTAGAATGAGGCAATAGGAAATCTAAGAATGTGAGAACCAATAGCTACAAGAGAAGAGCATGCGTCTCTGCGAGGTACCATAGCCACTATGTTTTGAAAGAAGATTTTTTTGCTTGGAAGTAATATCATCTCCGGAACAAAAGTATTAGCTTCAGCTATTACAACAGCATATTCCTGGTAACATTTTAGATTTCCAGAACAAAGTCTCTCGCGCAACCCTATGCTTCGTCAGCATGTATTCAAATCATAACCATCTTGTCAAAGCGGCGGTCATTGACTTCTCTCAACCCAGACAAAACTGCAAGTCTGTAACAATATGCAACCAAAAATATAATCAGCTAATATGTTCAATAAAGTAGTACTCAGAGATTACTAGGGATTCATTGCCAGTATAGAATGAATTCTTCAAACTGCTACCATTTGCTAGTTAGGTAGATATAGGGCTGACATTTGCTAGATACCTTTGGAGGTGTGTTGAATACCATAGGAGCTATGCAGGACACACACACACACATATCAACCGCTTGTTTATATTAATCTATGACTTTCTGGACATTTGACTTACTGGCAACAACTTTTGTTTATGAAAATGTTCTCAAGTCATATAAGATGTAATCACATTTATTGACAGAAACAGAAATGAATACATTTATTAACTTTAGTGTCTTTCTTTTAATATCTAGAATCCATATTGTGTCATATTATTCTATCCTTGTCCCAAATTCGTGTTTGTGCCTCTCAAGTGTCCCTTGAAGGAACAGTTATAAACTTAGTGGTCATTAAATGCAAACGTTATCAATATCAGTTTGATAAATGCAACAAACAAAACAAACAAAAAGGAATCTACTTCAGGCACCAGGAGAAGAACCAAGCCTCACCATTATTTTCAATAACAATAAGTTAACTGTTAGCATGCCATAGTTATCTGCACAAAGGTCTAGTTGGCATGCTCAGGTCTAGATGGTTTGTCTTCTTTCAGTATGCAAAAGATTATTATGGATTAAAAATAACAGAGTAAAACAGATGCTAGGCGTTGATGCAAAAAGCAGCACAGTAGATGCACAAATATGGCTCCTATGGTAAAAGTTTAAAATAGTATCCTGGATGAACCACAAAATAATCTTAAAAATAGAATGAAGGTTTAAACCATAATCTAAAATTTTATACTTAACTCAGATTAAACAAGAAATAACGAACTTGGATGTTGTGGAAATGAAACAAAGTTCATGTGAGAGACCGAAAGAATGGGGGAAAAACTAAAATCTGACTCTCTGGACTTGAACAAGACCTGAGAAAAACCCAAATTGAACTATAACATTGACTAAACTAATGTAACAATGGACTTAATTCAAATTTTAGGTCTCGGCAAGGCATTGTCAGCAAATGCATTGACAAAGACCTTCATGTTTAGCTCTCAAATCCACTAGTCATACCAGTTAATGGAGCAACAAACTATTTAGAGAGTTTATCAATGCCTTTGAGTTGCACAAATGCTTGAACTTCTGCTGATAGACAGGCAGATTTTTTACCTTAATTAAGGAAGGATATGAGAACGAAATATGAGAGGATATGTGCAACACCATCCACTGCTCCAACACTGCAATTAACAGATTCAATAATAATACAACGCATATGATAAAGAGAGTATGTTCTTGAGCGACAAATGGGGAATACTACAATATCCTACCACAGATAGAAGTGGCCCTTGCTTGAACTTATTGTGGAAGGCAAATGCAAGTGGCTTTGGCTTTTCTCCTGGTCCTCTAATGAAGCCACTAGATTTAACAAGAAAATGATACATTAGTGAACATTAGAGCATATTATTACAGGTTTAAGAATGAAATATCATATAAAGAGAAAAAGCATATTGCTGCAAAATGATAGTGCTAACACTAATGATGCTGAGACGAGAGGTGTCCTCTTAGTGTCATATATGGCAATCAGACCACTGTACATATCATCTCCATCTTTGTATGACAAAGCTAAGCGTTCTCCTGAAGCATCCCAGGTTACCTTCTCAATGCCTCTACTGAGAAATTACAAATAGAGCATCAACCAATAATGCATAACATGCTATAACTGCCATAACATACTCAAGATAACATGTATAGGAAAACATGAACTAGAAATATGCAAATTCTATGTAACAGACAGTCATGATTCATTTGCTTTAGTTTGCATCAATTTTCGTACGACATTATAGGCGAAGTCCACATCCTTGTAAAAAGTAATTTATTTATGCATCACAATATTAACCATTGAATTATAAGTAAAGTTCAACAGTCCACCTTATCTAGAGATGTAAAGGTTTAATGAGTTCGTCTTCTAAGGATTTAGTTTGCTATATTTTCGTATTTCACAGGAACGATAACGATAGTAATTAAAACAAAGTCCCCTTTCTACAAACTTATATTACCAACCGCTGATGATTGCAATTATCCTTCAAGGTTCTCCATATATCAACTCTCAAGCCCACTTTCACATGGATGGAACCTGTCTATTGTGGAGTACATGATAAATGTTGCAATTCGTATGGGATGTTAGTGCAGAGAAGCTACCATGCCGTGCTGCTGAATAGGGTCACACTGTCTAATACCTCAGAACGGCAGCAAAATGTCAACCCATCCGACCCTCATCTCTCCAGGAATCTTTCTACTCATTTCTGCACCATCATGTCATAACCCAATAAGTTTCCTAGAATCTTTTCCTCCCAAATTATTCCACTTTTGAGCAAATGATGTTATATGATACCAATATGGCAGAAAGATATGATTATGAACCCAAACATCTGCATTTTCTTGTAAAATTTCCCACAAAATGTATTCCATCACAGACACCCACATGAGTCAAAAATTCCAGCAGTTCCATTTCAAACATCATGGGAATTAGAAATAAGGTTCACCAAATCCCAGCACTATGTAGAGCGCCAAGGTGTTAAATCAGGTTTGTGCATATTGAGATGCATACGAAACAATAGAACTATCAACTCAAACCCCACATTTGACAAGTGTCAAAAATTCAAACAGAAACACGAACATGTCTAATAATTTGTTCAGGCCCAAGGCTAACATGATTTGAATCAAATGACTCATAACCAGATAATAGTATTAACCATGTAAACACACGATTCAACCCACTTATGAGATTGAAATGCACCATCAGTAATGCACTAACCTGAAAATGGCACAATAACACATTTAACTTGATTATTGCTGGGTTGATCAGGGTTAGTCATGTAACTTTCCTAAACACAAACCAAAAATATGTACTAATTGGATTAGAAATTTAGAACCAACATGTTCATGGCCAAAGCACAAGAAAGCACAACTCGAATCCACTAAGGCACTAATTTCATGTCAGTTTCAAGTCAGTTCGCAATTCAGGACAAGAATTACTGCCTCTAATATTTTTCATGTTTCAACACCTGTAAAAAGCAATTACTTTAAAACTTCATGATACTCAGATAGCATCTCCAATCATGGGATCCTAAAGTGCTGATGACATTATTTGATTGATACAATTAAATTGAGATAAACTGTACAAAGGAAAATTTGAGACAAGAACCAAGGGTTCTTAACTAAGTAGGACTGAAACTAAATGTGTAAAATGCAACTTTGGTAGCATCAAAAGAAGAGGCAGCATTCATCAATTAGAGGTAGCTTCTATTAAGAATAAATTAAGTACCAATTAAGGTGGTTTGGTCATGTCTAAAGAAGATCTATAAAAAATTAAAAACATTGGTTAGGTGTAGTTAACAATTTAGTTAGCAATTAATTCATACTGATTTATACTGATGGAGAAAGGAGAGACTAATCAAGAAAAAATATACTTTATCAGAAACATGAATTTGGTGGTTTCTAGTTTGATTATGGATGTTGCCATCTGTGGCCAAAAAAACAAACAAACAAACATGCAGCCAGCACTAAATGAAACTTATAGATTACTTTGTAGTTTTGTTTCCCTACAGCAAAAATTTTTGTCCATTAAATTCACCAATTCTTTCAAAAACTTGTTAGACCCTGATTTCTCATGTTGGAAGTACCATATAATTACATTTTGGCCAACTAGAAAGTAATTCTTTAACCTAATATCACCATCATTTTGATTCGATCCCATGACATAGGTTGGGCATGTTTATTTAGACATCCTCTAATTGTATCGTGCATGATGTTGCAATTTTTTAGGATAAATTATACCAAGTGGAGTAATGTAAAATCATGGTTTGCCTTACCGTCCCGACCAGTGTACTGACCGGCCATCGGTATGGTACGTACCGACACATGAAACAGTGGGGTGTACCAACAGACTGGTACGTACTACCCATATTGATCCCCTGTTGGACCGGTATATACTGCCCGTATCGAGCGGTATACTGTGGTACAACAAACCTTGTGTAAAACATCTTTCATTTCGTTCCATTGTTTAATTACATTCAATGACCAATATTAAATGATTAATTATAATACTGAAATTACATTAAATGATTAACTATGATTCATATAAGTCTGGATAGATTTAGAAGCTTGCGAGATATAAAAGAATGACATACAATAAGGTGGTGAACTTTCATTACCTTCCAGTCAAAGAGACAATTTCTGGCAATTCCACTGGTACAAGGTGTGCATCTGAGGTCAAATGACACAGAAATAACAAGATAGTTATCAATCTGCTAGATCTAAGATTATATCAGAAGATACTCTAAATTACAACTGTGCTGATATAGATACTGGACAAGTAGCTTTCTATTGAAGGTTCCATATATTCATGATGATCAATATTTCTCAAATAAATAGGTAACAAAATGTGCATCAGGAATATAAAACTATTGAATACAATAGTACAGTTACTGTAATTTCTTTAACAAACAAAAGAGCTGCTATGTCTAAAGCAAAAGATTTTATACTTCCCAATTTGAATTCTACAAAACATCTAAGTGCATATACCATGATATCTTTGTATAACTCAGTATATGCTAGCACAAGTACCTAAATTTCTATGATTAGCACTATTTTTTGAACTTACAATCACACAATATTGCATTACGTGAAAAGCATATTTAATCAGTTAGGTTCTCCAAGAACTTCGGTGTCTAACACTATCACGTATATCTGACGCTATTAGTGCTATTACACCTTTCTTATCTCCCTCTGACAGTCAAGTAGATGAAGTTGAACTATATTGTCCTATCAATTCCAATCTACACAAATATCAACTTTCAAATAAAGAGTTTTGAAGATGGTCATTTGCTTCCACTTTCACAGCTCCAACACACCAGTAAAATGAACATAATTTCACCTTCTTTTTCATTAGACTGTCCTGAAACAATAGCATTGTTGATGTCACAAACAAGTCAAAAACAAAGATAACTTTGAGGATCCAATTGGTAACACAGAAAGTGGACAAAGAATGAGAATCACATTGTTGATGTTTAGAAAAAAAAAAAGTCTTATCCCCATTATGATTATGAAACAGAATTGGTTTACCCTTAAAACAAAGATTTGGTATGTACCAATCCGACTCGCCACCGAGCCTGAGTCCTCATCGGCATGTCCCAACGTACCATATGTTGACACACCAGTATAGACCGGTATTGTACCATACCGACAAATCTTCGAGATGGGTCTAGTACCCGAAAGAGCGAACCTTGATATAAAGATAAAATCAGGGTTTTTCATTTCATATCAGACTAGACCAAACCAGACACATGGTACATGCTAGTCTGGGCATGATAATTCGATATAAAATAAGATAATTATATAAAGATAAAATCAAGGTTCTTCATTTTGTATCGGATCAAACTAGATGGGCGATACATAGCAGTACGAGTGTGGCAAATAGATAGGAGCACAACCCCCCTTTCAAGTGATCTAATCTAACCCATTAGAAAAAATTTAGAAAGAACTTAAAGTTTCATTAGGGTTCACGAACATGAGCCCTCTTTTCGCGGGGGGCATGGAATTGCTCCTGAGCTGCTGCCATCTGACACTGCCACCACTGGTGCTATACACCAAGGTACTCTTCCTCCTCTTCTTCTCTTCCTCTATCGCTTTCTCTTCTTCTTTCTTCCCCCACCGCTTCCTTGTCTTCCTTCTTCCCTTCCTCTTCTTTCATCACCATCACTTCTTCCTTCCTCATCCTCTTTCTTCCTTCCTCCTTCCTCTTCCTCTCTTCTTCCTTCCTCCTTCCTCTTCCTCTACTGTGCTTTCCTCTTCTCCCTTATTTGTCATGTGTCGATACACCCGCACATGCGGGTCCTTCAAGGACCGATATAGATATAGTACACGTGATATAATATTCCTTGGATAAAATAATGTAAGTATGAAATAATATTAAAGAAGGCATATAAAAAGGAGTACAACATATATTATATATATAATAAATACAAGAATTAATGATATAGAAAAAATATGATATATAAAACAAAAAACATAAAATATATCACATACATAAATAACATCTCAAGTTAGTATATTTTATTAGTTGTTTAAACCAAGGTTCGCAATACCGTACCGTACCGGTATTTCGACCTGGGCTCGGTACCGGTACGGTACGGTATACCGAGCGGTACACCTAGGTGTGCCGAGTACTGTAGTACTGTAGCAGTGCTACAGTACACTCGGACCGGTACATACCGCCCGGTACGGCAGACCCTGGTTTAAACTAGAGTTCATAAAACACATGTAAAAGGACTTGGTGATTTGATTCTAGTCCTACCTCACTGCTTCTAACCAACATTTCTACGATCTAACTACTACTCATCATTACATGCAAAGTGCATGAAACATAGATAACAAGAAATATTCAAGACATCTAGTTTGATTGGTGACATGGAAACTTCTACGTAGTGTAGTTCTATCAAGATTAATATCTTCTATTAGACTAAAACTCATTTCTCACTGCTTCTAATGAATGATTGTCTTCCCACCAAAATGTTACAAAACACGCCGAACATTCTCAATGATCAACACATGGACTGCTCCGTTCCAGATGGTACATAGGAAGAGGCGGCGTACCAATCCAAGTGGCTGCAATTTTTTTTTTTTTTTTTTGTAGCCAAGTGGTGGCTACAATTTGCAAGGTCCGCATCCAATCTAATAAAGATTGCAGTCTATGTGCTTTCACAAATGACAACATCAAAAGGATATGAACATAATTGGTCTGGTCAACATTCGATTTGATTTACATGGCGATCTACAAACCGGCTATTATATAGACACTTAGAGAAAGCTTGTATATGTGCACTACAATATGCGTTGTGATATGCCAATCTCAACAAGGAACTGGAGGAGCCAGAGATAGATTCTTTTGACCTCTAGTTCTATAACAAAGATTATCAACCAATATTGGAATGGATCGAGGCAACAAAAAACCTAGGGGATCATTTGCTTAATGAGGTAGGCGACCCCCACATCCATCTCGTTTCATCACTAAGGCTACATAAGAAAAGGAACATCCTAGTAGGAGGAACAACACCCTCAGTCAGAATGTGACGGTCGCACGTTGAGGAGTCAATCTCATAGGGTCTGTGGCACCAAACAACCACAAACGTCAGTCTAGTGTGTGAAGAGAAAGGGAAGGTAGTATCATCAACCAATTCAATAGAAAGAATTGTCGAGCAACAATTTCAGTCTAGTGATGAGACACCTCCCTCATATTCTGTGCTCCACATAGACAGTAGTGTCGTCGTATTGATTGTTCCATCTACTCCTCAGGGTGGGGCATGGATAGAGGGTCATCTACTCATGATAGGGCATGTATGAAGTAGCAGCACTTTACGAATGCCACCCAAGATTCATATCACGAAGCTCGAGGATCCACACAAATTATTTATGAAAAGGGGAAGACAATTGATGACTTTAGGTAGTCAATGACTTTAGGTAGTCGATGACTTTAAGCACGTATGACAGAACCTTTATGATGATAATAACTCATCGTATTTGTAGCCTTTGTATTATGCAAGATTTTATGGCCAATAGATTTACGATAATAGTTGGTCTTTTTTTTCCGAGTTTGATTGTTCTTATGTTACATATCAACAAGTTAATGATTATGAATTTATGATTTTTTGGCCATTTTATTGCCTTTTTCATACTGATCCGTCCCTAGACCAATACCACCGGCCAGCATGGTACAATAGTCCTTGCTTCTAACCAAGGTTTCTTTTAATTTTGTTATCCTCATCACAAGCAAGGTGAGACCTACAAGGAAGCTGGATGCCTCCTACTACACTCTAGGACAGATTTCTTAGATGCATTTTAAGGCATATATCGATGATGATCAGTCACATCAAACCTACACAATAACATCAATCATTCAATGTAAATGACTATGAGAATAATGAGTTAATACATTAACATATGATAATATCACTAATGTTTCTACTAGTTCATTAAGAAATCATAAACAAGGTGTAAGCAGGTTGATTATGACGAAAACATTCACGATAAATTGACAACAGATTGAATTTTTTGTTTTAACACTTCCTGGAGCATCCTTGCTAATAATGCTGCTCCATATGTGAGATCTGTTTAATGATAAAACATCTGTATGACAATTATTAATCAGCAGAAAGGTTCATACACGATCAGTTAAGTTAATTATAAGAAAACTAGTTTCATCATTCATAGTTTCATACAACAGAAAACACAACCTATTGTGACTATGGCAGATTATACATGTTAGAAATAAGATAAGCTTCTAATTAAAACCAGATCACATACCCAATGAAGGAGGCCTTGATGCAAAGTGAATTGAACCTAAAGTTACTGATTCAGAGAATGAAATTAGTATCATCCGTCCTTCTGGATCCCATGTAGCTCCCTAAAGAATTTAACAACAAACGGAAAGATGCAAATCTTTTAGAGAAATAACCACAGTGACCAACAGAAGAGGGAGAAAAACAAACAGGAACAAAAACTATATTTCAAGATTAAAGTGGCCATAATGCATAATCATACTGGATGACAACATTTACAATTCATAAGCATTAAGGTTTTGCAACTTGACCATTGTATTCCAAGAGGGGGGAGAAACTATACAAGGGCAGTCAACATTTTTTTTCATAGAACCCAACTGAGGACAATATTATTTTTGAATTACATACTGTGACATATCCGCTAGTTGAAGACCAAGGTTCTGATGTCCAAGTATTTGTCTCCCATAGGTAGAATGTACCATCGCTGCATAGAATATTGAAATAAACTTTCAAATGAATGTCAACTGAGAACCAAACTTATTTATATAATCAAACAAAAATTTAAAAAGGATAAAATTTGAGCATACAACTTAGCAGTTAGAAAATAGTCTCCACTCGGTGACCACTTCAGCATTGATATCGTGCCTAAACCTCGTCGAATAGGAGTTCCTAATCCTGTACATACAAAGTTTAGAAGCATTAGAAAAAAAAAAAAAAAACATTTATTATGAATTGCTCTGACAACCTGATGCAAAGTTAAGACTGACACAAGTAAAGCACGTCATAGCTGATCTCTCAAGAGAATTCATTTTTATATAGCCAAAGATGTGAATTGTCTATGATATGGTAATTGTTATTTCTTTGGAATAGGAACAAAAACCAAATGAAAATCACAAGAATAATAGACTGGTTTCTGTCCACCAGGAGCAACCAAATGCAACAATTTCTAAGTGAAAACAAAAAGACAACAAATAAGAACACTGAATACCATATATATCATTTTGAAAGGGGCTGTTACTGTAGACATCTGTTGTTTTAGTACATATACGGGTTTAAGGATTAAGAAGCCACAACTGAAATCGTGCTCGACTCCTGAATAAAAGCTGCTCCTCCTCCCCTCCTGTCCCCAGTGCCATTCCACCCCCTGCCCTCCCCAATGGAGAGCGTCTTCGACTTTAGATTCTTTTCCAAATCAGGTATAGTACAAACCCTCATTGGAGGTCCATGGTTTCTAAGGGGCCAAGCCCTATGTTTAATCCCATGGCAACCTTGATTCCAACCTCCCATACTAAAAATAACTTTCACTCCCACTTACTGACACTTCCCAAGGCTTCCACTAGAGTTTATGCAACCAAACATTCTTGTTCAGCAAAATTGCTTAAACTTGATGACATCACTCTCAGGTACAAGAGGGGACATCTGCCTGTGTATCCTTCTAGACCTCTCAAAACCCAACTCTCAAGGCCTTCGGATTAGAGTGGATACCTCCTTCGAGTCAATAACCTATGAGAATCGCCCTGTATTAGCAAAAGATTATGATTGTGTAATCAATTACCATCCTAGGAAACTGAATATAGTTGTTGTATGATTATTGTCGATTGGGTTGCTATCAGTTGGGTGATTGTGGGTTGTTGTCAGTTGGGAGGGGAAAAGGGGGAGGAGGTTGTTGAGGAAGTTGGGGGGCGACTGTAGCGAAGCGAAGGGAGAGAAGACACTGACCACGAGGGAGGAGAATTAACCTGCTAATGCAATGCCTTATCTAGATACCAGAAAGCATACTGATTTGACGACTGAACAAGCCCATGGAAGTATCAACTATCAATGACAACCAAATGAAAATGCTAACAAATAAATATTTTCCATATCGAAATATTGGAGAAAGTTTTTTTACTCTACGTAAGAAGCAAGTCAAGATACAATGTCGAACAAAATTATTAAAAATTTGTCCCACTTTTTTTCCCTACAATGAAGCCACAAATATTCGAACTTCCTTTTAAGAAATGTGTATTCACTTATAGTTAGCAATTTAAGGAAATAAAAGAAAAGATGTCACATCATGATAATAGCTTATAGTTGCTTATATACTAAGAAGCAGAATACTTTTAACAGATCAATCACTTGGCATAACAAGAAAGCAATCAATTAAGTGAGTCCAAATAAGAACAATATAAAAACATAACAAAAAAAAGATACTGAATAGCTTTACCTTGAGAAACATCCCATACCGTAAATGCTGAACTATCACCCGAAGAAGATGCCAAATATGTAATATAATGTCAAGAATAAACTGTTTAACAGAACAAATTATATCATACATACAAAGATTATATTGTTGGTAAAAGGTTCATTCAAAAATATTATATGACAACATCTATGAAGGGTTACAACATTAAATTGCATTGTGCATCGGAGAGCTTTTGGCCTTGAGAAATAAGTGCATTGAGGATGTTCTAGAATTGGCTGCAAAGTTTGAAAGAAGTGAAAAGGATATCTTCCATTGGGACTCCAAGAAAGTACATTTATTTGTTCATCATTGGGGCTTTGAAGAAAATCTACCAGGATCCATCGAATTCCAGAGCCTCTAGAAACACTACTCACAGAAGAGGTAACTCCAGATCTAACAGACGGTGCATTGCCTGGGAAAGAAGTAGACCAAATGCATATTCCACCCCTGAGAAGAGACATTTGTAGTAATTTAAATTCAAGATATTTACAGTGTAATGCAATATAAGAATGTTAACAAGCACATAGCAACCATAATATTACTTGCATGCAACTGAGAGCATCTTGCCACTGTTTGGCCTCCATTCAAGTGTCTTGATGCCTCTTTGGAAATCACTAGTCAATATGCATGGATCTTTACTATCTGGTCACATGGAAGTTGATTTTCTCAAGGAAACATACTAGGTTTATATTTCCCATAAATAAATAAGTTCAAAGGACTTACCTGAATCCTCATAATCCCTTATTGTTACTTGACTTGGCCCAGATACAAATGCTAAACAATGCTTATGTGGATGCCAACTTACTCTTTGAGTATCAACTTCTTCCAGTGCATTCAACTATAAAAACAATCGAAGAGGAAAGAGAACATTAGTATCAACCTTTAAAAGACCATCATCTTAGATCCAGTTCATAAAAGAACAAAATAGCCTTTTTAAGACAAAAGAAAAAAAAACTAAAGTTGAAAGGTGAGGTCCACAAGGACAGATGTGTTTAGGAGGTTATATGATTGACATGCCTATGAGATACATGTAACGTTCACCATGTTTCATAGTGTAAAAGTTAATGTAAACTAGATTGATCACATGATATTTGAATATAGAAAAAAAATCACAAATCAGAATTAATCGTTCCTGATATAACATTATTGCTTTTCACTGTACAAACATCTTGAAATGCAATGAAAACTTTAAAGCAATCTAAAAAATTAAGAAAATAGGACAAGCAACTAAATGGACGATAGGCTTATGGAACAGCTAACTCTTCAACAGGTAAATACTAAGCTATCAAATGATAGTTTTAACTCAACTCTCAGCATATATCCATAGTTGTTTTTTCAAGGCATGAGCTATAATTAAATTGTAATAATCTTAAAATAGTGGAAAAACTTCCAAATCTTATGTACAAAGAGCAAACAGATCTAAGACTATTGTTTCTAAAGGCTTTATGAGTGAATATCTTGGCATTAAAGTAATGTAGATGGATAGATCTCTTCAGGAATGAACCTAGGATCAAAGTTAGATCGCTCAATCACTTATTTCTGCGAACCAAAGTCCTTTGTCCCAATATGGACATCTCCCAAGTCACGTGAACAAATATCAGCAGTTTATGGCAGGAAAGCGAGTGAAAGAGGAAGACAAAGAAATACAAAGAGTTAAAGTAAGAAAAAAAAAACTTGAGAAACAATCACTATTTGTATGTGTACGTACTTATAATGAAAATAATTCCAGTGAAATATAAGAACAACATATTTTTGTATGTGAGATAACAATCACAATTTGTAAAGAAAGGAAGAAGATAATTATTTCCCACGAAGCATTTGGAATGATCATAGCCTTGTTTATAAACTAATAACAAGACCGGAGAAACAAACTTACCTCATTTGGGCAGAAAATGCGCTTAATGGACTCAGAGATGCTCACTTTCAAACCAGCAAAACCCCTCGTCGGAACAGGAATGCTCAGTTCTTGTTCTGCAACTTGCTCTGTATCAGGCATCATAAGATCTGGTTGGAAAGCAATAGGACTGAACACCATTCCCTAGAAAGGCCAGTATCAATTAGAAAATTCAACCACAAAATGAACTTAACAATAAAATTCATCCCGCTCATAGTAAGATACAGACTGCGAAAAGTTAATACAATAATTTATTTTACCACGAGCTTATGATACTGTTAGACAAAACACGTAAACTATTTTTTACTTTCGTTTCACTCACATTACTAATCAACCAGTAGTTTAAGAAAAGCGAAAAAAACTAAGATTCACGAAAGATATATTTATTTCAAGAGTTTGTTTCAAAAGGAACTTACCAGAACTTTGCCATAAGTTTCTTTCGCCCGATCATCGAACAAGTTTTCAGCAGTAACTAAGAATAAGAAAAGGGGAGGGACCAGAAAACATTATTTTCTTACTCGAAGACAAGTTTCAAATGCACATAGAATGCGATAAGAACAGAGATTAGTACTGAGATCGCGATTAATCTCGCAGATGGTCACCGCTCCGGCCTGCGGAAAGCTTGGCATGTTGCTTGCAAATAGAACAAGGGGGAAGATGAATAGATCTAGTAGATCTCTCGGTGCGACTTAGGGTTCGTTCTACGGCAAGACGTCAGCGGATGTGATTAACTGAGATGGGAGATGTGGTCTGAAGAAGGGGTAGTCCGAGTGCTGCTCACGCGCCGTCTCCCGGAGACAACGGTGAGTCCTGGCTACGGTCATCGATGTTCAGCAGCCACAGTAATACCCTATTTAAGTTTCATACGTATAATTAAAATTAAAATTAAATATGATATTTTAATTTAATTATTACTATCAGCATAACAAAAAAAATTAAATAAAATATACTAATTTCCTAAACAGAATGACAGAATTTTTTTTGTACCTAACGATTTTGATATATTTCTTTATCTGTTATATCTAACTAAAAAAACATACCTATCTAAAATTTATATATATAAATATACTTATACGTCATCGCTCGCTCGTATCTATGTTGGTATAGACTTGTACGTATTTACTTTCTTACTCAATTATTTGGGTAAGGTATTAATATTCTTATCAACAAAATAAAATATATAGTGAGTAATCATTCGATAAATATAAATATTTATAATTTTAAACATGTATCATATCATATAAATAATATTTTAAAATTATACACATAAGACACTTAAGAGTAAACATCTCATCTTGTGATTTATTTAGCAAGTATATTCTTGCAACATAGTATATGTATAATAAAAAGATAAAAATAACTCAAAAATACTTATATGGATATATAGGATTGTAATATATTCATAGACTTCTATATCTCATATTAGCACGTTATGGTAGTACTTATGCACTCATACACTACCTGTCATAATATATATATATATATATATATATATATATATATATATATATATATATATATATATATATATATATATATTCTGACACTATAAGTCATAACATATACATGTACTTCTATAATGCACGTTGTAGTATATACATACATAGCACGTTTTAACATATCCATATACTCACACATGTAATAGAAAATAAGTGTACTCTCACATATACATGTTATAGTAAATACATATATATATATAGCATGTTTTAATATATTTGTCAAGGTCCGCAATACCGTATCGTACCGGAGTTTCGACCTAGGCTCAGTACCGGTACGGTACGGTATACCGAGCGGTACACCCAGGTGTACCGCTCGGTATATTTAGGCGTGTCGTAGCACTGTAGCAGTGCTACAGTGTCGAAACGGTAACAGATGGTCCGCATACCAGAAGCCTGTCGGATCGGTACTGCAGACCATGATATTTGTACACTTCCACACCACCATACGAAGATGTTGATGTCACTACCATTTTGTTATGAACTTAATTAGAATTGTCTAAATCACGAGAAATCCTTGATTATTCATTCACAAAAGAGTCGATCTAGTTGTAACCTTGCTAAAGTCTCGAATGATTGATAAAAGTGTAAATTGATTTGTTCTAAGAACGAGTGACCGACAAGTCCCAACGTCTCGTAAATATGATAACTTTTCAAGCAATTCAGCAAATACTTATGTACGAGAGAAAAGAAAGGAGAAACTATGGATTTTAGAAGGTAAACGAATAATCGTAAGTCTATAAACGACTGCTCATTATGTGTCGGACATATTGGCAAGTCTCTATAGGCTTAACATATGAACTTGTAAATCTAATCAAAGCCCAATACTATCCCAAACTCCCACCCAGTCTTGTGCTACCTGAGTAGTTCTAAGGTACTGAGATAGCGGATGTTTTACTCGCTCTATAACATGTAGAAAATAGACTATGACATATAAAAACTAAGTCATTCTGGGATAATTTTGCCTATTCTATTGAACGATCACTCTGTAGCCCTATAAACTATTACTACTTACAATTTTTAAGTAAAAGCATATAAAAATAAGGTAAAGCACGCTACCAAACGTATGTATAAGTAAACAAAAGCGATAAATGATCTATTAAAAAATATGTTGTAGGTGCAAAATGATCATTCATGATATTCTCCGCCACTTAAACTATTAACACCATCGTCAACGTTTGCTAGTAAGCTCTAATGATTGCCTCTTCGTGTTGTAGGGTGTTTTATGACTTTTTGTCTAAGGAAGCCTTCACCAATTCACCAATCACTTGATCCGCTCTACTCTGTTGGGTAGCTTTATCTTGTGATCCGTTAAAATAGCTTCAACTCACTTTTTATTTGAGGTTCTAGTAGGGGATAGTTGAGTTAAAATACTTCGAGAAGTATCTTACGGATCTGAATGGTAGTTTTTCAAATTGCTCGCGTGAAAGACATTATAAATTTTAAGCAACGTTGACAATTACAACTTATAAGAGATATTACCTACCCTATTGATAATTGGGAATGGTCAATTCATACTTATGTATCAATCCTTTATGCACTTTATGCCTAAAGAACTTGAGTGATGATGGTTAGAGCTTCACCAGCATCAAGTTACTGACTTAAAACTCTTGTTTGTCCACTCTTTTACCTTTTTGATCGTCTTCTCTAAGTAAGTCAAGTCAATATCTATGTTTCAGTATCATTTCTTTGTAAAGTGATATATTGACAAGCTACTCTTGATATAATCGATTATTAAGGCACGAGGAGTTGACAACTGCTATCTCATAATAATCTCAAATGGCCTCTTGTTGGATGTAGAGTTTCACCACAAGTTATAGGAGAATTAGGTTATATCCAACAATTTCACTCAATCTCATTGATTGATACTCACGTAATATTGAAAATATTACTTAAAGAGTAAAATTATTATTTCAATTTGACCATCCGTTTATGGGTGAAGGGTTGTGGAAAAGTATAATTTAGATTCAAGTAATTTGAATAACTAAATCATCTCTGGCTCAATTATTGATGATATTATATATGATTCTTCAATACTTCATCACATTCTTCATCATCGACTTAGTTGCTTCCTTCGTGTAAGGGTGCAACAATATATATTGCATATTTTAAAAATCGATTGATCATCACGAGTATCGATCTAAGTCCTTTTTACGATCGATGAGTTTGAAGAGTTTAAAGTGAAGGGTAAGATATTTAATATCCTCTTGTTAGTTGAGAGTGCGTTTAATTTTATCATTTTATAGTGAAAGATTGATACGATTCTTTTTTTTTTTCCTTCACGTTGAATAGTTATTCTATGTAAATCTTATCTCATGATTTTTTAAATATTCTATCATTAATTTGATTAGTCTAAACTGTTAAAGTATTTATAATATTTTGATATTAAATTATATTTTATTTAATTCATATAAAAAGTGATGTTTATCGGTTTTACACTCCAACAATAATAAGCCTAACCAATAAATAAATAAATAAAAGTAAAAATCAACTGTTTCGCAGTTTCCGCCCTTTTCTTCTGCTTCTTGTCTTCGGCATTATCAAGTCGATGGTCCATCCTCGCAAAAATCAACGGTTCAGTTTATTTTGACCAATGGATCTCGTGCCGACGGCTCAGATGCTTCGAACCATGAAAGAGGCGGAGGCGGAGGCGGAGGCAAGGGGAGGGCCACCGGTCGGCGCTGCTATTCTTTTTTTTTTTTTCTTTCTTTCTTTCTTATTTTTCTCTATTGCCGCTTTTGGTTCCTCCTCCTCCTCCTCCTCCTCCTCTTCGGCGGATCCATCCCCCTTGTAATGAGGGTGGGAGAGATCGAAGCCGGATCTGATCTCTCGAGTTCCTGCTGGAATTCGCCGCCGCCTCTCGGAACCAAGCTTCGGATCCAGCTCTTCTCTTCACATCCGTGAACCCGGAAGAACCTTAAAATCATCTTGCTCCAGCGGTTCCGAGGGCTTGCATTCGGCCCCCTTCTTCCGACTGCGTTCCCTGGTGGAGATCTCGAGTCGGTTCACTCTCGTTAGCACAGCTTGACGTAAGATTGGTCTTGTTTTTGTGTTTGTGTTTGTGTTGGCAATTATGGTTTCTGCTGCTCGATCTTGGTTCTGAATCGTATCCCGTAGGCTTCTGTTAGTTTGTTCGCCACTGTGTTTTTCTCCTTCATAGTCTCCACGTCTCATCTTAGGGCTTCAGGGAGGAGTAGTAGTTTTCTAGATCAATCGCATCTAATAATGTCAGTTTCCTATTTCATTTCCACCAAGAATTATCGTTGTTGATGTGTCGAATCTTTCCACATTCAAGTCCTCAAGTGGCATCGGTATTTTAGATTCCGTGCATGCCATTCTTGTCGCCCAACTCCCGCAGCAAGAGCTTGATCTAAGCGCCTCCACTATTTTGGCACCATGTGGAAGCAGTTCCTGAGTAAATTACCTCACAAGTCTTTCCAATCCGATGCTTCTTTGGATCTCACTCATCTCCCGCCCAGCAACAACGGGACGGGTTCCGTGAACGGGAACTCAATCCATCGGACTAGCAGTGACAATGTGGTTTCCTCCCGATCTACCACTATGAAGCGGACTGCTTCTGCTATCTTCCCATCGAATGTTGTCACTAGCGCCGAACCTCTACTGTTATTCAAAGATGTCCCTAATGCGGAAAAGCAGAACCTTTTCATTAGTAAATTAAACTTCTGCTGCCTTGTCTTCGACTTCTCTGATCCAAACAAGAACTCCACTGAGAAGGATATGAAGCGGCAGGTGCTGTTAGATCTCATTGGTTATGTTGATGCTGGGACTTCTCGGTTCACTGAACCTGTCATTTCTGCTAGCTGTAAAATGATCGCCATTAACTTGTTTAGGGCCTTCCCTCCAAACACGCGATCCGGTAATGGTGGTGGGGAGGCTGAAGAGGAAGTGCCAGTGTACGATTCTGCTTGGACCCATCTGCAACTTGTCTATGATTTACTTCAAAAGTTTATAGAGTCCTCATACCTTGATAGTAAAATAGGAAAGAAATATATAGATCATTCATTTGTCATGAGACTGCTTGACCTCTTTGATTCCGAGGATCCCAGAGAGAGGGATTGTTTGAAAACAATATTGCATAGGATCTATGGAAAATTTATGGTGCATCGCCCTTTCATCCGAAAAGCAGTGAGCAACATATTCTACCGTTTTGTGTTTGAGACAGACCGCCATAATGGGATTGTGGAGATTTTAGAAGTTTTTGGCAGTGTGATCAGTGGATTTGCACAGCCTCTTAAGGAGGAGCACAAATTATTGTTGTGGAGGGTCCTGATGCCTCTGCACAAACCAAAAACATTAGGCGTTTATCAACAACAGCTAACTTACTGTGTCACACAGTTCATAGAGAAAGAGCCTAAGCTGGCAAGTTCAGTAATTAAAGGGTTGTTGAGATATTGGCCGGTCACAAGTAGTCAAAAGGAAGTTATGTTTCTGAGTGAGTTGGAGGAAATCTTGGAGGCTACTAACACGGCAGAACTCCAAGGCTGTATGATCCCATTGTTTCGGAGGATTGGTTTCTGCATCAACAGCTCCCACTTCCAGGTAATAATGATTGTTTCTATCTAGGCCTCCTTTATTGTCCATGGAAGCCTTTTTGGGTTTGCTTCCTAATTGCACAAGCTTAAAGTACAATTTTGAAAGCTTGATATTTTATCTGTAAGTTCTCATGTATTTTCTCTGCTCCAAAATAATTTCTTAGGGTCCACTCCATCTTGTTAGGGTTAATAAATTAATTAATTAATCTTGTAGAATTTTGTTGAATTTCTGGCAGAGCATGCAATCTTCACTTATGGTTACCATATCGTTGACGACGATGATGATGATTATATTTTGTTGGGTTTTCCTTTTGTTTCTTGGCTAAAAAGAATATATCATTGTGCTGTCTGGATATGTGCATGTTCATTCGGCTCATTATCTCTGAATCATGATGTGAACTTTCTGGGGTAATTTGAAAGATCTGTTGGTTTTTGGTTGACATTACAGTCTTGTGACTCTTGTCAGTCACCTTTTTTTTTTTTGCTTATTGTAGTAAAATTCTGCAAACAAGCGCCACCCCTTGCATGTTCCTCTGAATGCTCTTAGTTATGGATTAAGTCAAGCTTCTGATGCTCTGGCTAATTTGTATGTTCTTGAAACATGGAAGTTACATTTCAGTGGTGATGTATGTGGGGCTTCTAATGGCATACTGAAAGTTAATGGTGTTACACTCGCCATTTGATGATCAAGGACCAAAGATTATTGGGATTACTTGTTTTCTGTGTGGACCTTCTTTGATCACTGCTCAAGTGTGACACATAATCATGGATATGAGTTAGAACTATGAAACTAGTAGACCCATGTTCATTCAAGTTCCAAAAAGAAAGAGAATATTTTATGCGTCTAGCACTTTATATTCATTCTAAGAGAAATCATGTCAATCGCAGGCCCCATAGTCTTTTCTTTATTTTGGTTATAGGTTGGACTTGGTTCCTTTGCTCAATGGTGGGAAAATGATCCATGTTTTTGACCCCAAATAGTTGGGCAATAAAGCTTGTTGTCAGTTGTTGTTGTGTAGAGCAGTTTCAAGACTGGATTAAGACAAGACTGACAAGCACAATGCAGCAGTTACAATATTCAAAGAAATAGCACCAAATGTCTCTTTTTTTCCAGTAAGAGCAGAGATTTTCTCAAACTTTTTGTGTGTTTGTTCTATTAACTAAAATATGTGATTTGATTTTGTGTATTCAATCATATAGTGGTTAAGATCATTTTAGTTAGTTATTCGTCTGAAAATTCTTGGAAAGAACCTATATTTCACATCTAAAGGTTCAGCCGAAAGTAATTGCATATTCAATGTGAGATTTATATGAACAGGCACATGCATATTTTCACAGTTATCTTAAAGAGAAACATGATCTAGTACACGAGTTCATTACAAATGTGTGGTATGGGGGATCAATGTAAATAGGTATACCCTTGCAAGGAAAGAAATTATTTTGATGGCTTGAGCATTTGAAACGTAAGTTGTAAAAAGGCAACTCTACGATGAAATTGAGGTTTATATTTTCACATTTCTCTATATACCTAAATTTATGCAAATCCTAGTTTATAATTATTCCTTATCATTTCTTTTAGATCGTTGTGTCAGCTAGAGTTGTATCATGCCTTTTTTTCTTTGTTTCCCCCATTATCATGTTCTCCTTTTCTTGTTTGTTTTGCTTCGATATTTAATAGTATTCTCTTTAAGAATATGCTAACGCTATGTTGCAAAGCAGTTTCTAGTGGCCTCTATGATAAATCTGTATTATTAACAGAAAGGGTTCTTCAATGGTTTACTCAATCAAATATTTCCAGTTTGTTTTTCTTCTATGTGATTACCTAATTTGTATGTAGATTTGGATATAGATGAGCATAGTAATTTATTATTTCCATTTTTGTGGTTAGCAAACAATAAATAATGCACTATAATAATTGTTATTACCATTTGAATCGTGTGTAAGTTTTAAGTGCTGAGGCCTCATCAATGGGTGTTATCTTATTGCACATCAATGAGGAGTGATGTATATGTAGCTACCCTTTCTATCAGACAAAGTGGTTCTCGAATATGACTCTATTTGTCTTGATCTGATCCTGGCACTGAAATTCATTACTTTTCTTGCAGCGACCTTTATTCTTATTTTTATTTTTTTTCCATCGTCAATAATTTGAAGAGATGTTAAATGGTTTTCAGGTTGCAGAGAGGGCCCTGTTCTTGTGGAATAATAATCATGTGATTAATCTGATGGCACAAAACCGGCAAGCAATCATGCCTCTGGTTTTGCCAGCTTTAGAGAGGAACCTCCAGAGTCACTGGAATCAAACAGTTCTGAATTTAACACAATATGTGAAGAAAATGTTCTCTGAAATGGATGAAGAGCTAGTTTTGGCTTGCAAAAAGAAATTTGAGGAGAAGGAAAAGAAGCAAAAGACAATGGAGGAGAAACGGAGATTGATCTGGGAGCATATGGAGACTAGCACTGCCTTCCATCCGGTAACTAGAAACACAACAGTCCTGGTGGTACCTGTAATTGCTCCACCAATTGCTGCTGCTCTTACGTAGTTGAAGGATCGGAAATGGTTTGGGGAAAATGAGAAGGAATAGGTTGAAAGGTGTTCATTCTGCCCAAGTATTTTATCTCTCTCTCTCTCTCTCTCTCTCTCTCTCTCTCTCTCTCCTTGTGTCATCTCCTCTAATTACTGTGCTAGAAGTTGTTGCTGTGTGAAGGCAATGCTTGTGAGAGTAATCTCAAGCATTTTGGGCACATATGCTATTTATTATGAGCATGGGCCAATTTCCTTATCCCTCGCTTGCTCACTTATGGTTTTGTCTTATCACAGTTTTGGAAATATTTCTCAATGTTCTTTGCTAACCCATCAGCATGCGATGCATGCTTTTGTGGAACACTTTTGATGATAGGTGTAACACCTTTTTTTCAGTCAAAAACTAGACTGTTATATTACTATTAACTTGTGCCTGGGTATTTTTGATAATGTTTTGGTTTCAAACAAGTTAATGGGTTCTTATAATTGCTATGAGGGCTTATAATACCTGAGTTGAAGTGGAAAAAGAGCCAGCCAAACGCAGGGTTGCACATGAATGCCTGGCTCTTGCAAATAAATCACCTGCGCCAGTCCAATCCTCGTCTTTTCTTTCCAGAAACTGCATCAACCAATACAACAGTACGTGTTCTTTGAGCAACAACTGTAGCTCAGGCCAACCACAGCTCGGCAAATTTGACCTTGGATACACTCTCCAGCACCTCGAATGGAGTGATGTCCCCGACCACGACCACCTTCTTCTTTTCCAAGTCCACTTTGAAGGAGCTCACTCCTACAGAAACAGAGTCGATCGAATGAGGCAGATCATGGTGATTCAGCGCTTCCTTTTTCTTCTCTTACATGATGCCGACTAAATTTCGCACCGTCATTGCCAGTGAAATTAGTACAGATATGAACCGAATGAAAGCTTGCTCAGACAACAACTACACGTTCATACGTGGTCACCCAAACAGATCTCTCTATTTCTTGCCTCCCGATGGTTCATCGTCTCGATCTTCCATGAATTCATCCCCATCCTAACAATGGCCCCATGTGCTGTCATGCACTTCGAGGCACTATTACGCCACAGGAGGACGGTGGGAAACGTCGCTCTTGCTTAATCGTTGCTTTGAATATTATCCATCAATGTCGGGATAAAGTAAATGCGAAGAGTTCTTTTAACTGATGAAAAATCCCACCAGCCTCGGCATCAACAAGAATAGTAGGAGAAGGAATCTGAATGGTAGCACTAGTTCATTCCAGAAGAGACACAAATTCTAGATATGAGCTAAGGAGACTCGGAAAGAGCTAATGCTTCTTAGCATGCGATGATGGGAAGTCAGTCCCCGATGACAAGCCTGCTAATTTTTCGGAAGATTTATGCATATCGATGGAATTGCAGTCAGAGGCATAATTATAGACTAGCAAGTCGAGTAGAAATCATAAAGACGATATATGGTGTGACATGCTGGTGTGTATTTGAAGAGTTTTCGTCTCTGAACCATAGAAAAGACTGTGTTGAAGGATATTTGTTCGATCTGAGAACTGTGTGTGCAGAGCAAGACATATTATTATTTTTGCTTATTTTTCCTGACGTTAATGAACATAAACGATGAGCAAAGCAAAATTCATCTATACCTTCCATCTTCGAGATGTGCTTTTCAATTTTTCTTGCGCAACCATTGCAGTGCATCGACACCTTCAGAACTACAGTCTGCAGAATTCACACATTATATGGATATAGCAATATGCCAGATTTCAGAACAACCGAGTTCAGCCATTAAACAACCCAAGGAAATCTCATTAGAATATGGAGGTAAGAATGCTTCAAGGAGTACCTTGGGCTCCAGATGAAAAGCCAGTGTCTTGGCACCATCAAGAACATCTTTGATCTTTATCACCTGTTCCACATGGCTTTTTATGAGAGACTTCCTCTCGAGGCCATCCTCTTCTTCCTGTGTCTTCACGCAAACACATGAGTTCGGAGAGACTGCAAGAGAGAAACAATCCATTATTATCTTCCATCCTGATCTCTCCGTTCGGCCGGAGCTACAACCACCGCAACTCCCAAGGAGCTTGGAAGAACCAGCTGAAAATTTCCAAGCATCAACCATGCTGAATTCACTCGCTGCCGAGTAACCTTGGGAGAGCTGGACTTATAACGAAGCTAGCCAAGTGTAGCCTCGCTTGATCGATGTACCAAAACTTCAACATTAATCGTTAAATCAGACTGGTCCAGTTACCCAGAAGATAGATTTGGTTACCTCTGGTTGGTCATCGCCAGTTGACCAGCTCAGTGCGACAGGACGTTGAAGTCAAGATTTTGGTCGACAGAAGTCAAGTGGTTGCAACCCCCATGTGACCAATGCCTGAAAGGACGACCGGCAGACGAGAAAAATAGACAAGCTTTTACCCGAAGTGATGTGGGAAACTCTTGTCGAAATACTTATTTATAGGTGGGTTAGATGAGGATGGATGCTTAAGGTGGGAAAACCAAGGTCAGAGTAGCTCATTGCAAATGGTACGTTCTCGTAGGAATGATTGCATGCGAGCTTTGACTCGCCGCATCAGTAAAAATTGTTCTTGATAGGGGCAAAAAAATTGATTTGACATAACACTCCGGATTTGACGTAATATACCTCCACGTCGGACACCATGTGCGGCACACTACCCCAGAACGAGCATTAACAACGACACGACACGCACCCACACCCACCGTACCCAAACAACCTCCTCGGCTGACCCCTAATGGTCGGCCGAGGCAGGGGAAGGCGCGGACTGGCACCCCCCATACCCTGCGGCAGCTCAGTCTTCCACGCAACGCCCACGACGACCACAGACGCCATCAGAGGTACGACCCTGCTCCGGCAGGATGGCACATCAGGTAACATCAAACCCGCTTATAAATACCCCTTGGCTCCCAACGGGCAAAAGGGGGGAAAACTATCTCACTAAGAACTCCTCTCCGTATCACTGACTTGATCGTCGGAGGGGTCGGGCCGAGCAACCGACCCGACCTGTGTGCAGGTACTCGACCGCTACTGAATCCGCTTGGCGTCGCAGAACTTTCCAGCCAGACCCCCTGCGTCAGCCACCACAACATCCCAAGGGGAGTCACGTCTGATCACAGTCATTTGGAGCCCTGAACCAGTCGCGTCGACCCCGAGGTCACGACCGAAAAAGTTACTTACCATAACAGTTCTCTCCTATGTCACTCCGGATTGACGAGAACCATCGTTAAGCAGGCGCACTGCAGGCCTGCGTAGCCTGATGATGGGTTGCTTCATGTCCGCAATGCTGCTAAGGCTGTTTGTTGTCCTCTCCTGCTCGGGTCTCTCGCCGGCTCCCGCATTGCGTATCTGAAACTATTACTGCATTCATCATAGATGCGCATAGTACGTTGAATGGTCCAGGGTTCTTCGACTTTCTGTGTCACCATAGCTCAAACATGAGACCTGCAGCAGGCAGTGAGAGGAATCATTGGTTGATAAGGGCCGTCAGTATACGCGGAATTAGCAGACCAACAAAAAGGCCCGGCACTCGAGATGACTTGCAATTTTCGTAGCGAATAGCAGAGCTTGATATATTGGCATGCTTAACAGCCACAATGTTCTCCAGATCAGATGCGGACGAAGTATAAATGCCTGCATGCAAGTGTAGATAGTTATCAACAGGGAAATCCAACCATCAGGCATCGGGAGAGAGAGAGAGAGATGGACGTGGAAAGAAGTGTACACCCTGCATGCAGCATCTGTTCCTTGGTTTCCGTTCTTGGCCCGAGAAGAGCTGATGGTAAGGCCGAACAAGGCCGCCACTAGTTCGGAAACATTTGCTACCCCTCTTCGAGGATGGTCGTGATGAGTCGTGACCGGGTATTAACACTTAGCAATACAAGGAGAATACTGTTTGATTTCTAATCGTTAATGGCGTTGCTGGGGCGGCTCGCGAACATCGATCACATGCAGCCGGACAAAAACCCAAGTCGAGGTCATGATCGTGTGTGGTGTTGGGGGGAAGAATTCTTGAAGGAACGAATAGTACTTGACAGTAAACTTAAAAATGCAATTCGGTGCTTCGATTCCCAACCTGGCAGAAAGCCACCGGGGAGAACCTCTTCCGGTGGACTTAACTATAGGAAGAGGGAATCATTTTCCGAAAAAACAGAGCAGGAAGAAACCGAGGTAAGCACAATTAAGTTTGAGATAGATGGTAAGCAGGAGTGATCATAGAGAAAGCAACGCGCAAGAGAAAGGAAATGTATCTATCTAGCACGCCGCAATTTCCTTGAAACACCGCTGCAGAAGAAGAGCCAGCCTATGCTATGCGCATTAGCCGCAGGGTGACGGAGAATGGAAATGTATCGATCATGTTTCTTGTACTCGATCAACAAACATCTCTCCAGCGCAGATGTTCTGTGCAGCAACAGCGCAGATTGACAGGTAGGGGATCCATGATAAACAAGCGGATCGAGGATACTTTTGATGATGTAGCAACTCTTACGGGTCATGCATCTGCCGACAGAATCAGATTGCCAATTATGACAGCGGATGGTCAGGAGCTCCACTTCCGATTCGGTAGAACGGGAACGTGGCGATAAACTTAAATGAGCTGGTGGCATATGTGTAAATTCAGGGCGTTCTAAAGGACAAATGCGGGGGCGTCAACGCAGCTTGGGCCGCCAAAGGTGGCGATGGAACTTAAATGCGCTGGTGGCGTATGTGTAAATTTAGGGCGTTCTCAAGGACAAATGCGGGGGCGTGAACGCAGCTTGGGCCGCCAAAGGTGGCGATAAACTTAAATGCGCTGGTGGCGTATGTGTAAATTCAGGGCGTTCTCAAGGACAAATGCGGGGGCGTGAACGCAGCTTGGGCCGCCAAAGGCGCCCGTCGCCCACCTGCGAAACATTTTGCTCCAATCCAGAGAGACGGAAGGGAAGACCGTCTTCCTCCCTTTCAAATGACATCCGAAGCGGAGGTCAACGAGGATTCTTGCGATCCTCTCTCTCTTCTTCCTTTTTCCTTCTCGGTTACTATTACTATTACTGTTATTATTATTATCATCGATTAACTATATATCCATCTTCAGCAGCAGCGGCAGTAGCAGCAGCCCCATCCGAAGGGAAGCAGAAGCAACAAAAAATCCCCGAATCTGGACAGATCGATCGATGCGGCTGATTCTCCGTCATCCGTGCCCCCTCTCCCGGTTCCAATTCTTTCGCCATATTCTAGTAACTGCTGCTCTCGCGAGAGTCCAAGTTTCTTCTCTATCCTAAGCCCTAATCGAGAGCAAAAAAAAAGGATAAAGTGACGACAAAAAAGGTTTCTTTGCTGCTCACACTTTGACCTTTCTTGCTTTCTTTCTGTGCCTCCCTTTTCCGTCTGGCTAGGCTGCAGATCTTGAGGAGTCTTAGCATAGCCCCTCAGTTTCTTTGGGACTTCCGGGCTGCTCTTTCTTTCCGTTACTTGACTATACCTCTTCTTGGACTTGGGTCGCTTCTAGAGGGAGCAAGGAAAAGGGGGATTCCGATGGCGAGTCGGGTGAGGGAGGATGAGAAGAACGAAAGGATCATCCGCGGGCTCCTGAAGCTTCCTGCAAATCGGAGATGCATCAACTGCAATAGTCTGGTATTACTTCTTATCAGTATCTCTTTTTCATTATTTCTTCGTCACCCCAACTACCCTAGCCAGATCTCAACTTCTCCTCCTTTTTCATGTCGTTGAATTAGGTTAATTCTGCCGATTTAACATACTATATGTAGATATATCTAAAATTTAGTTGTTCTGGTTCCTTCAGCATTTGTTGGCGACCCTTTCTCGTTTTACTTGTAGGTTCAGTAACGCATGGGGCATCAACCAGACATACAGAGAGATTGAAAAAAAAACGAAAAAGATATAGGTTCCAAATGATACTTTGTAAAACTATAGCCTCCTTGAGAACTTTTTGGAGTGAGAGACACATGACACACTAAATTCCGTAAAAAATTAAATTCTATGCCAGCTATATTTCTCTTTTCCGCCTTGAGTAGCATCACTCAAATTGACAGATGTACCTTGATTTTCTTCATCTTTTTTATAGTTTACCAGATGGGCGTCTCATGTGCTTTGCTTGCCACCTCCCCCTTTTGTCTGCTTGGGAACTTTTGTATTCGGCTGGAACAGAGAGGAGAAACTAAAATTCTAGTACATGACTGGTCACAAATGAAACTTTTAACAGGAACGATTCTAGTACTAAAATTCTATCTGATCATTACATTTTCTTCGACTCTAGTGACACATGTGACAACTTTGTTTGTTTTACTTATTCTATATTTACTTTATGTTAGTCTTCTTTCACAGTTTTCAGTTGTATTCAGCTGGAACAGAGAGGAGAAACTCCATTTCCATGTGACAACTTTGTTTGTTTTACTTATTTTATGTTTACTTTATGTTAGTCTTTTGCCACACCATCTTGTTTCAAAGTAATATACTCCATTTCCATGAGTATTTTTGATGTATGCTTATCTATATAAAAATCACTCCATAACTGTCTTAAAGTAATCTATATGATTCTGGAGGTTCTTCTTGTTGTTCTGCAATATATTTTGGCCTTCTTCATGGATGCTATTTTTTTGTTCTTATAATACAAACATTCATGTGTGGCAAGTGTATCGACCAAGTACTTCATCCTGTGCTTCTCTTTTCGAGGGAAATAATAAAAGATGGGGATGAGAGTGCGTGGGGTGATTTAGTCCTTTTTCATAAATGAAAAATGTATCTCGTATCTCTTCAAAATGTGTCGTGTGTCACAAATGTCCCTAGGGACTTTTAATCATATAGTGATGGCTGGTGTTTGAATATGGTCATAGTAATTTGCGTAACAGAACAACTACATGAAGAATGACTGAATATTGCAGATTACCAAGACTAGTTTGTTGTTGCTTTGTGACTTCTTTATCATCTAGCTCATACACCTTTAAGTTGCATTGCTTAGAGTTGGGATTTTAAGTGAGATGACCTTTGTTATGGAAGATGGCCTATGTTAATTTACTTCTCATCGACAGGGGCCTCAATATGTATGCACAAATTTCTGGACATTCATATGTACAAATTGTAGCGGAATACAGTAAGTGTTTCTTGTCAACTCCTTTTAGTTATTTTTTATTTTGTTGGTCACTGGTTCTCTTTCTTGATTGGCATGCACCTATCTATGATCATGAAGATTATTAAAAATATATATGTTTGATAATGAGTCTTTTGCCGAATATCTTGGATGACATACTATTCTTCATTGCTTCTCTGCTGACCTCACAACTATATTTTTCAGTCGAGAGTTCACACACCGCGTAAAGTCTATATCCATGGCCAAATTTACTTCACAGGAAGTTTCTGCTCTTCAAGAAGGAGGGAATGAGGTTGGAGAGCTGCCCATCCAAGCACTTCTTTAATCTGATGCCTCTTCAAAAAATAGTTCTTTCTGACTTTTCCTGTGATATCTTTTAACTTTGTCCTTTATATGCAGCGTGCTAAAGAAATTTATTTCAAAGAGTGGGACCCACAGCATCATTCCTTTCCTGATAACAGGTTTACTGCTGATTCTAGTGTTTTCTTTTTTGTACCTGTCTAGGTTGTAAACTTATTCAACATTTGGTTTCAGTAATATTGACAGACTTAGAGAATTCATTAAGCATGTCTATGTGGACCGGAGATATGCAGGGGAAAGAAGTTTTGACAGACCTCCAAGAGTGAAGGTGATAATTTAGTGTTCTGGAAGATCTTAAAATATTTGCTACATTTATCATCTTGAATATAGTGTGATTCTGACATTGTTGGTTTTTGTGATACTTATTTTGTGGTACCTAGGCATATGATATCCCTTACCATATCTGCTTGTGACAAATTTTACTAATTTGTAGGGTGATATTGAAGATTCTTATTTAAATAGGGGTTCCAAAAGCCCACCATATGATGATACAAATGGGCGAAGTTATGGTGAACGACCTGGTTCTGCAAGTCCTGCATACAACTACAGAACAAGCCCTGGTCGCTTTGACAGAGATGATAAATCTGTACACAGAAATCAAGAGCGCAATATTGTGGACCAGCAGTTTCCTGATGGTCCAAAGATTGAGGAGAGGTCACAAAACCAACAGAAAGATGTTGATGCATCTAAATCTCCTGTGGTACAACCTGTTGGAGGAGTCATCAATGTTCCACCTGCTCCAATTGGTGACCCTGCAAAACCAAGTGGACTTCAATTCCCTCGTACTTCTGCACCTGTACAGGTGAAATTTATAGTGTCTAATAATACAGTATTTCTGGCACATTCATGTGCTTTTTATGTAAATTAATCTTGTCTGCATGTGTATGCACCTATGCACTTTCCTTCTGGTGGAAATTAGTGTCTTAGTCTTATCATTAATATGGTGATGCTATGCGCACTTGCTTAAACTCGTCATACCAGATATGAACCATCATATTCTCAAATTTCAAATATTTACCCAAACTTGTGCTTGATTCAAGATCAAAGTGATTGCCTCTTTGTCCTGTTTTGGATGTTTGTTTATATTGATATTATTGGTTGCAGTTGTTTTATTGCTTGTAATAAAAAAAACAACTACAATATTTGAGGAGTATATCCATTGAGAATGTAGACCTCCAGAAGAACCTCCAGGATTTTAATGGTAAATCACTCAATTCTTCATCCACATTGGATGTGGAACTAAACTAGGATGACACAGTCACTTAGTTCATCTAAGATAGGTTTGTTTTGTTGTTAATTTTATATAACCATATATTAAGCAAATATTATACATTTTACTGCTTTTGATCCATTTTGGCAATGTCTTTGTGTAATCTTCTTCAGTAGATTATCCATTTACCTCTCATGTAATCCTTTACTAGTTATATGTAAATTATGTTGTACTAGAACCTGGAAAATCTCATTATTCTACTTAAAAAGATATTCACAATAAATTCATAATCAGGAATTGAATCATACCTGAAATATGCACTTTTGCTTGGATTTGTGTCTGGTATATGATGATATCTTGGTAGGCATTATTGAGATGTCATGAAACCCACTGATCTGTAAGCATGAGACTCAAAAAGGATATGGATATTATACATGGGTGTCATCCAAGAGATGGAAATGTAGTTTGCTTGAGTCATACTTCTTGACCGATCTCCAATTTATCCACCTGTGGGACCTGTTTTTGCAGGGTTACTACAATTTGAAATTACTTATTTTGCATGGTTACTACAAGTTGAAATAAACTTCTTTCCTTGGATTGTAACTTCTCCTGCTTGAATCTTGAGCATGAATTTCTTATTTTGAAATTATTTCTTTTGCATGGTTACTGCAAGTTGAAATAAACTTCTTTCCTGGATTGTTACTTCTCCCGCTTGAATCTTGAGCATGAGTTTCTTATAGGAAACTATTAAGGCTAGATACTTATTGTTAGGGTATATTTCAGAATGTGGCATCTTCAAGTAGCAGAGGATCCAGTATTGGGAATTCAGTTGAGCTGAAATTGGTAAGCTCTGGAAGTTTGATTGATTTTGATGCAGATCCTGTTCCTCCTGTTGCTGGAGCTGTTAATCAATCCGTACCCCAACAAACTGCCTCTTTGCCTGCTGAAAGTGGAGGTTGGGCATCTTTTGATGACTCTTCCCAATTGAAGGTGACCCAGGTGAGACCAGCTGTAAGCACACTGGAATCTGTGCTATCCCAGTTGTCAGTTCCGCAGACTGCTTCTGCTGCTAGGACTCCAAGCGTATCTGTTGCTGGGATCAATTTGTTTTCCAACCAGACTAGTTCTGGGCAATGGCCAACCATGCAGCAGCACCAGCTTTCTCCACTCCAAGCTCATAACGTTCAGTCAAGTAATCTACCATTCAGCACACCTGTTATTGGGGCTCCAAGCAACCAGGTATTTTTATTTGTCAATATTTTAACCTGGTTAGATTATTTAGTAAATAACTGATTAGGTTTTGTACACAATTCACTTCAGGTTGCACCAAATTCACATGGAACCACAGCTACTCTAACTGGTCAATCATCTCAAGTAGTGTACAAACCACTTCATGAACACACCGCTGGAGTTTCACCAGAGTCTTCTTTTTCAGAGGCAAAGCCTAGTGGAAGAAGAGAACTTCCTGCGGTAATCATTTGAATACAGGGTCTTGTAATGATTGATGATTCACATGCTTGAAGCAGTGGGAATTCTTCATGACTATCAACTCAATTGCAGGATCTTTTTACCATGACTTATCCATCAACATTGGCTCCATTCTCTTATTATCAGACATCTCAGCGCTATATGGGCTATGGTACACAATATCCAACTGCAGTTGTATGTGCTACTGCTTCTCATCTTTTAATGGGAAACTTTCTGCAATGTCATACTTTTTATGATGACTTGCAACCTTTTCCACTGCAGGCTCTGCCAGCTTATTCTCATTCTTTGACATCATCAAACCCATTTGCTTTTGTTGATGAACCAAAGTTAGTCCATGCTTCCACGGTATGTTGACTATAGTGATGATTATAATATGTTTTGGAGTCTTTTTTTTAACAAATTTATCTTTTTGGGATTCTGTAATGATCCACTGCATAAATAGTGGGTATTCTCTATTTGATTCTTTAATAGTTTGATGAGCAAAATGAATCTTCCACATTGTATACACTTGAACACCTTAATTTTTCTAAACTTTGTACTGCATGACAGAGAATCTAAACATTTTTTGATCAAGGATATGTGGGTACCATTGGTTGTCCTATGTGCATGTGGGAGCCAACCTATTTCAGTACCAAATCCAATTGGGTTGTAAGGTCGACATATGTCACGAAACGAGTGTATGGATAGGTCCGACGAATGCCCCTCTGATACTTAGGTTAAATGTGTGGAGAAAATAGGGCTTTTGAAAGAGAAGTTATTTTCGTACCTGAAGCCCTTTTAAAGATGGGTCAAATAAGCATCAGAATTTCATGGGAAGTTATTTCATGAGAGTGGTTTCGTGGAGTTTGGCGGACATTTCTCGGACTTGAGGAGTCACTCAAATGTCGTGGTGGAGTCTCTGATATGAGTGTTGGGATGGTGAAGATGTAAACTTCCCATATCATCTGCCCCATTGTGCTCTGATACACGTAGAGTGTCAGGGCACAATGTTTTGGTGAAATAAATTGCTAGGTGATTTCCATTTCGTTGGGTGGTCGAGGTGCTTCTAAATTCAACTTGACCACGCCATAGGGTTGGGATGCTCCTCTGACTTGGCATGTCAATGTCATAGACCCAGGATGCTTCATGATCTGAATCAACCATGTCATGCATTTGGGATGCTCCATGGCTGGATTTAATCAAGTCAATTTCAGTCATGGAGTTGAGATGTTACATGGATGGAATCAGTCGCATCAGGGATTCGAGACGTTTTATGTCTAGATTCGGTCACATTTAGGTATTTGGGATGCTTCATGGCTGGGTTTTGCAGGGATCCAGCTGAATCCACTCATATCCGCACTCCAACCTTGCAACCGAATTGGGTACTGAACCAGGTTGGCTCCCTGACATGCATAAGACAACTAAAAACAACACTAACCTCAGGCTATCTTAGATTTCAGAATTGGGCAGTGAGGACAGCCCAATCTGATCAGTTTAATGTCTGATCTTGGCTGAACTAAACAATTTCAGTTTCTGAATGTGTTTAACTGAAGTAATAGGATAGTATGGCCTGTCAACTGAGAAATCCAGGTACCAAATTGTCATATTTTGTCAGAGAAATGCTTGCTTCAATAAGATTGCAACTATATCATAAATTGTTCATCTTTCCTTGTTTATTCCAATCAACTCTATTCTGAACATAAATTAGTCCTTCTTGAATTCTGAAGTGGACGATATGTGAGCTTGGGAAGAAAAGGGATAAAGGTCATGCTAACAGCTTTCTTTCGTGTTACACACAATAAGTTCTTGAACAACCCCTAAACTACAATGACAACAACAACAAAGTCATAAAGTCTCAACTACTTGAAATCAGCTACGTTGATATTTTGCCATCATTAAGATTTATAAAGAGTCATATATTTAGTAAAGAGTATTTAAAATTTTATTTATATTTTTTATTAAAATTTGTTAGGCCTTCTTCTGTTCTCTTCGCATGCCACTAATAGTAATCGTATCTTTTGCCACCTCTCTTTTGTCTGTTTGTTAATGCATCTGCTTAATTCTTGTTGTACTCTGTTACTGAATTCTTGAATCAAGTTCTTAACACCATTATTGACATTGATTTTTCATCATTCTCCCAACATGTTCTGTGCTGTTTTATTAATGTGTCTGCCTCCTCTTGTAATATCACTAATTTTTTGCAATTGATTTCTTGAGCATGTGGAGTGAACTGGAGTGATGCTATGATGGGAAACACTTGCTTGTTATGTACTATTCTTAAGTTACTAGGAATAGTCAGGGCATCTACAATGGCCACCAGATCATAATGTAACTAAATTTCACTAATTACTTTTTTGTTGTGATAATTGTGTGCTTGGTACTTGAATCATGCAAGCACAGACTTGTTGACTTTGTATACAATGTTATCAGATGGATGAGTTGTATTCTTTCATCAGATTATATTACTTCCAACTATATCCTCACATATAATGTTAGACATCGCGTTCACGTAACAGTTAGTAATTTTGGTGGGGAACTTCATTATTCGTAAGCATAATAACATAATTATGCCCTAAAACAACTCGTGTGGTGGATGATTCAAGTCTCTTCTGAGTTTATGTTACTTTGACTGCCAACTTTTCAAGAAACGACTAAGGTCTGCAGCTGCTCACTTATTCTTTGTTCCATTTGTTATCATTCCTTCTTTCCGTTTAGTTCCCAAATTTGGCACCGCTGCAAGGAGCATTACCAAATGTGGATGGTCATTCATCCATACTGCATACATCCAGCTTACCCACCCAACAATGGTTACCCCAACAGCAAATTCTGTCAGCTGTGCCTCAAAGTAAAATAATAAATCTTTTAATTTGTGTTTTCTGGCATGTTATCATAATTGACTAATAATTCATTGATGCCAATGGTTGAATTCAATCTTCAGGTCCGTATATGGTACAGCAAGGTGCAAGTCCTATACGCCAGTCACCAACTATAGCTATGTTTCCTGTGACGTAAGTCTCTTGGAGTTAATTTGTTTTTTTCTGTGTATTTATTTTCTTCAACAATCAATCTGAACCTACTTAGAGTATTCATAGATCAGGAAGTCGTAAATGATTCAGAAGCAATAGATTTGGTGCAGTGGTCATCAGTCTGTCAAAAGTGCAATGCGTATTATTTGTTTCATTTGCAATATCTATGCAGTATGTTATAAGCTTGATTAAATGTTAGAAATCTGTGTTTCACTTATAGGGATGTTAAAGTTGTATTATGTCATGCTCATGGGTTCTTGTGATTTCTTTTTTATGGCTCCTTTACCTGTTCTTAGATTCCATTTTAATAAAAAATCTGGTGAAATACTGGATTATAACATTCCACATTAATTGGATACATATCACAAGTTTGTACCTGAACACTATATGATAATACTTCTTTTACCGGTAATTTTGTTCTTTTGAATTACGCCACAAATTACAAGCGGCTAAGTTTTGGTTATATGGCTGCAGGCATCAAGCAATCAGAGGTTTTAACATGGAAGGAGCTTCTTTTAATTTACCAGGGAGCGATCAGCATTTAGCAACCAGAAACTACCAACCACAACCCCCAAGTACATTTGCTCCTCCTGGAGGAAATCCTTTCGGATAAACATGCATTGATACGGCTGACTGGTTCATGCCTTGGATCTCTCCATGCATTGCCTGGTAGGCGTTAAGATTGAAAAGTCTGAGCTAGCTTGTCTGATTAAGAGAGCCAAAGGGTTGGTGCAGTGAAGAATATCTCAAGTTGATTTTTAATGGCAGTAGCGAGAAGATGTGCTGTAATAATAGCATTAGAGAGGTAGAACTTCTCTTGATGAGAAGGTTCTGGCAAATGTCTTTTCTTTTTTTATTTTTATTTTTTGCTGCTTTTCATACATATACTGAAGCGTGGCTTGATGTGCCAATTGTACGTGTTTGTATGCTTGTCCAGGTTTCCTAGATGCGCGAAGCACTTGTTTGATCTCTTTAATCGTGTTGATGATTGTTTCAGCCCGGAACTGTAGTAATTTCCGGAAACTAGTAGGTTATCTTTTAAGTTATTTTTCCTTGGGGACCATGACGGATGATTGTAATTTGTATCATCTAGCTGCCGACTGTTTGTCATCAATCGCAGATAAGACTGAGGTAGCATCGAGCCGATGCTGATGTGGGTATGACACTTGGTCGATGTGTTGGGAGGACGTTGAATCGGATAAGATGTCATGGATCTGTTACGAGGACATTGGTCGATATGTTTATGTGTTGAGTTTTTTTATCATCTATTTTTATTGTGTTTCAGTATGCGGAAGATGTCAGAACATAATAACCATTTTGATCTGTTTGGAGATCAATGCTGCTTCTAGCCTCACCCAACTATGTTGAAGATAATCTTGGTTTGTGGTTGGTTGGATTCGATTGTATAGAAAACAAATCATTGTTAGATTTCATCATCAAGGATGAAGGATATACTTCATGGTAAAATTCAATTGCATTAGAATAAAAGGAAGTTTCACATCAGTGTAAGAGTAGGAATGTTTTATGGTTGGATTCGATTGTGTTGAAGGCAAATCGTGGTTAGATTTTGTCGTCAAGGATGAAGGATACTTGATAGTAAGATTCAATTGCACAATAAGAAAAGGAAGCTTCATAATCAAAGTCGACTGCATTAGCCGAGATGTTGATCCACTCGTGTGATTGGAGTTAGTATGCATAACCACTTTTAGTGTGTCTTGGTTATGGTGCCTGGATGTGAATCAAGTCTCGACAATCTGAGATCATTGTTTAACTATCGATTTTTCCCTAGTCAATCAAGTAAGTAGTTCGACCTCAACATCCAGTTGAACCCTTAAAAATTTAAGGAAATTATGGGCATGTCGCCCCATTAGTTGATCCATCGAGCAAAGAGAGGGTTTGAGTGACAAAGTCACTGGTTGATCAACAACCCCTAAGAAAAGGATAATTTTTTAGTTTTCATTGTCTTTATGCTTACTAAGAATTTTGGCATTGTCGAACCTTTAAAATTTCAGCATTCACTAATCTCTCGAAACCCTTTTCCAAAGGTCCAAAATGTCTTCTACTTTATTATTTTTTTTCTAGAAATTAGATTGATTATCAATTATTTTGCCTCTCTCAACCTTTACTAACTACTCTTCTTCCTCAAAAAGATTAAAAGTAATTATTGCGGGGGAGGATGTCCCTTCATGATGATTCCTTCGGATAGTGAAGCGCTATAGTTCATGATAAGCTCCTTTTTTGTGTTAGTTATGAAGATTATGGCTATCTCCAATCTCTATTCTTCACTGCTCGATCTTATGATCAGTTTCATATGCTAAATCATTATTTTTACACTTACATTGACACACTGGAGGTGCAAGTTTAATTCCCTTTCCTCCTTCCCTTCTTTATTATGATATTTCTTATACAAGAGAAACCTCACTTGTTTAGGTGGCATCAAACTCATAGCAGTACCTTGTATCGTTTGCGAGTGTCGTGGTCTTCGCATTGACACGATGCTTATCTTATTACATTCGTGCAATAACATTTGTGGTTCAACATATTTCCTTTCAACCCAAAACAAATATAAGGTCCATAGGGGCACCAAGCACTAGCAAGAATTGGAATGAATATTTTTTTTCTATATTTCTTCGTCGGAGCTCTAAAGGGTGTGATCCTTCCAAATCTCTCGTGTCTTGTTTAAATCCAATGCCATCTCCCAAATGAGTGTATTTGGAGCTCCTTGTTTTTATACTTGAGTTTTTTTTCTAAATTCTCATGCGTGACTTAGCTTTTATTCTTATAGAACTAAAATTCTCGAGAATTCTCTTTTGAGCAACCGATAATAGGAAAAAAGAGAAAGGCCCTTAAATCCTCCCGATCGAGAGAAGAGCATGAAGAGGCAATAGAGTAGTCAAGGGTCTCATTGGGTCTTTAGATCAACGCTCGTATCAATATAAGAGAAGGAGAGGCAGGCACGAGAGCTACCAAAGCATATAACTAACTAGCCAAACACTCCCCCTCCATTAGGAATCGACAAAGGCAAACAAACTGATGGAACCTCCAACTCTAAGGGAACCAGTTCACCCACCACCTCTCAGGGGAGTCCTCCTAATGGTCTGATATGTCAAGACCACTCAAGTTGAGTGGTCTTGACATAGACCCTCACTATAAGCAATACATTGAAATCGATGGATGTTGGACTTGTATCTATCTAAAGATTTGTCTACCTAGAAGACATAGACCCTCATCAAAGCCATAATCATTTTATGATATTAAGTTTCACCACTCCTTATCTTTGGCTTAAGGTCGTCATATGATGAATATAGTTCTCAATCGAGCCAATGGTGCATCAGTTATCATAATGCTCCTCCTAATGGAGTGGGAGGACCATGATGATGCATTATAATGTTCTAACCTCTTTTCACATGGCATATATATATATATATATATATATATATATATATATATATATATATATATATATATATATATATATATATGCCATGTGACATAAAAAAAGAAGAGATTTATATGTATTAAACATAATGTGTTCGTTATCAAAGTGGTTTTACTCCATATAATTGATTTAAATAAATGGATAAGTAAGCATTGATTGATATGATAACTTTTTATCTCATAAACATATGATCTAATATGTAGCGATCATCAATTATTTGTTATGAGCATAACTCTTTTGTACAAAAGAGACTATTAATTATTTTCGTTGATACTTACTCTAATACGATAAACTTTGGAGTTCATTACTATTGAATCAATATATTGCTATACGTTTTCTTTGAATCGTATCGTATTCTCAGCTATATATTTGTGCTCATAAAAAAAAAACTATAATTCTTATTTGAAGATAAAATATTGTAGAGCTGAAGGATTATTCGAATTGAAGGTAGATTTAATAATTAATTAAAGAACACAGACCACCACTTCTCTCCACAATTATCGAGTTCGAGGGATCAAATTTCTTGCACAAGAGCACAGCAGTCGCATCAAGAAGCATGCAGTCACATCCAAACGTACAGAAATAACAGCGAGCAATGTAGGACAGGAAGCTTACCAACGGAGGTAGCATTCTGAGTATACTCGATGAATCAATCATACCATGATATGAGAAGGGAAAGAAGAGAGTAGAGGAGGGAGAACGCGCCATTGATAATATCCAAGTCGGGCGATCTGGTGGAGGAACCACGAAGAAGAGAGGAGAAGAAGGATAATGTAGAATTTGATGGAGGAATATTTCACCGGAAGATTTGCCAAGAATACTGGAAAAAAAGGGAGACGATAGCTTTAGCGATGGAGAGGTACGAGGGTGACCAAGAAAATCTGCACATGAATTAATAGATAGGAGGCGGCGGAGGTGACGCATATGAAATTCCAACAACAGCCGGCAGTGGTTCTACTTCTTCGGATACGGGTGAGGGTGACGGTGGGTCCACGCACGGAGGAGGTGGTGGCTCGATGCACCGAGGTGGCGGCGGCTCAATACATGGAGGCGGTGACGCAGGAGACTCTATACATGGAGGCGGAGGCGGAGGCGGAGGTGGGGAGTACGATGGAGGCGGAGGTGGGGGTGAGTTGGGTGGCGGAGGCGGCGGTGAACTTGGCGGCGGCGGGGGGGAATTGATCGGAGGTGGTGGAGATGGGTGAGATGGAGGGGGAGAATGGGGTGGGCTTGGTGGCGGAAAATACACAGGTGGTGGAGGGAAGTTCGGTGGAGGTGGCGGTGGAGATTGTTTACAGTAGATTGGCGGTGATGGATATCTTGCGCAGTAGACGGGTGGCGAAGGAGATCGTGGGCAGTAGACTGGCAGCGGCGGTGGCGACCGGACACAGTAAGGTATCGGTGGTGGAGAAGGAGGAGGCGGTGGCGGCGGTGGCGGAGGTGGTGGAGGAAATGGCGGAGGAGGTGACGGTGGTGGCGGAGAAGGTGGTGGAGGAGGTGACGGCGGTGGCGGAGAAGGCGGAGGGGGTGACGGTGGTGGCGGAGAAGGCGGCGGAGGAGGTGACGGCGGTGGCGGAGAAGGTGGAGGAGGTGACGGCGGTGGCGGAGAAGTCGGAGGAGGCGGCGGGGGCAGTGCCGGTACGAAGGGCTTGCAGCCAAAAGTGGAGCAGTCGACGGGATGATGAGGCAGGAAGGACTGACATTGGCGGTCCGAGCGCTGCCTCGGCCTATCGGCGAGGCAATTACGGCGGTCGTCGAACGATTCCACCGCCAAGCACTGGGGCGGCTCGCCGGTGAAGAAGTTGTACGAGTAGGTGAAGTTCTTGAGGCGCGGCAGGGCGCAGATCGAGGCCGGGATCCCTCCGGAGAGAAGATTGTGAGCGACGTCCAGCTGCTCCAGGCTGAGCATTCCGGCGACGGAGCCCGGCAGCGGCCCCACGAGCTTGTTGAAGCTGATATCGAGCACGGTCAGGCTCCGGAGGAGGCCGATTTCCGGGGGGAAGCAGGAGCTGAGGCCATTGTTCATGAGGATGATCTCGTTGAGCGTCCGGGACATGTTGCCGAGGGTGGCAGGCAGGCAGCCGTGGAAGCGGTTGTTAGCGAGGACGACGACGGAGACTGGGGAGTTGCCGAGGTTTTCAGGGATGTCGAAGGCGAAGCGGTTGTGGTTGATGAAAATGGCGTCAAGATCCCGGTCGAAGAGCTCTGGTGGCACCGCGCCCTCGAACTCGTTGAAGCGGAGGTCGAGGTAGCGGAGGGAAGGGAGGCGGAGGACGACGTCAGGGAAGGGGCCGGCGAGGCGATTGTTGCTGACATCGAGCTCGTGGAGGAGGGCGAGGCGGCGGAGGGAGCGGGGGAGGGTGCCGCAGAAGCGATTGGAGTTGATGTGGAGGAGGGCGAGGTCGGCGAGGAGGCCGAGCTGGTGGGGAAGGTAGCCAGCGAGGTCGCCGTGGTTGAGATCGACGCCGGCGACGACGGTGAGGTTAGGGTCGGAAGGGAGGGGGGAGCAAAAGACACCGGTGTAGTTGCAGACGCCGGGGCCGACCCAGTTGCCGGTGAGGTTCAAGGGATCGGAGATGATGGCGAGCTTCCAGGCCTGGATGGCAATGTAGGCGTCGCGGAGGTGGGGGTTGGGGAAAGCTGAGTCATCGGCGTCATGGCCATCATGGAGGAGCTGCCGCAGCCGCCGGATGTGGCCATGGCTCCCCGAGCAGGACGAGGCGAGAGGGAGGAGGAGGGAGGATAATAGCAGAAGAAAGGAGAACGGACTCGCTCTGCTATGTTTCTTCATCTCATCATCCTCCTATGTTGAAACAAGGCTCGACTCTGGTTGCACAGAGGGGGAGACTGAGAGAGAGAGAGAGGCTGAGGCTGCGGCTGCTGCTGCTGCTGTTGTGTCTGTTACTTATGGAGGAAGAAGGATGCCTCGGGGGATGAAAGGCGGGGCCCGAGTATCGATAAATCAAACGGGAAAGGCTCAGGAGCGAACTAATACAAGGACGCATACCCGAGGTGAACAGCCAAATCACAGCTCAATGCCTTGCTCCTCAAATGGACGGTCTCGATGACCTCTTTCCTCCCCGAGTATCACAGTCGCATCTTCTTCGTGCACTTTTTAGTGTAAACAATCTTAAGTCGTGGCATCGAGGCCGACGTGATTGGGTTCGAGTCTGAATGATTAGGAATCTTCTTGGGACGACCCTTGAGACTACTGAGGTGGCCGCCGATTGTGGTGGTCTGATCGCGACGGGGTCACCGTTTCCTTTGGGAGGGGACTCCTCGCTTGGGCGTTCTGTGGGGGCCTCCGTCTTAGCACTTGCACACAGGTCAGGTCGAGAGAGCTCGACCCGACCCCTCCAACGATCAAGTCAGTGGATAATCTTAAAGGAATTTTCCTTTTCTTCCCTTCTCGAGCCGAACGCAAGGGTTTTTATAGGGAAGCTTACTGTTTCCTGATGTGCCTGCTTGCAGGGAGCAGGATCGTACTCCTGGTAACGTCTGACAGCGGTGTTGGCGTAGTGTGAAGGATCGAGCCTGAGCAGAATGTTAATATGCCTCGACCGACGTTTCGGTCTGTTTGACCAGGTGGTGTCAAGTCAACCGAAACGTCATCTGGGGCAGCTGACGTCACCCCGAGTGTTGATAACAAGGGAGGAGGATAAAGTAAGCTGCGGGTGAGCAAGTGAGTAAGATTGGGTTTGAATCCTTTTCCGTTCATCAGGCATCGGGACTACCAAGTAAGTATTTTAGATGATCCAATATGGGATTGGGTATTAAGAAACAGAATGCCGCCGTTACGACGGGCGTGCACATCGTAGAGCTTTGGGCACCGCTGCAGATCCCATTATTATTATTAGTTTGTATGCTCCACGCAGTTCGTTAATCAGTAACGGGACGGGACGCCCGTGTCGGTTGTGGATCTGTTCTCCGTTGTCACCGCCCCCTTCTTCCCTGGTGGACGGCAGCGCTCCGTGGATGATCCAACGGCTGCGATGGGAGGATTCGACGCCACAAGGGCACGATATATAGTTTGTCCCCTGAAGTGTAAATAGTAACGAGAGATGTACAATTGTCGGCTGGCCTAAAGATGATCCTCTCACGTCTTTACTGTGCTTAATTTTCATGATCCATTTCGAAATCGGTGGTTTTAATTTAGTAAAATTTAAAACTAGAATCGAACTGCAAGTATTAATTCTATAATAGAAATTGTTAGTTTTTGTTTTGGTTTCGATACGATCGATTTTAGTTTCGATTCAGATAAATATATTTTTATTTTTTTATTAAAAATATAATTATAATATGTAAAATTAAATTTTATTTTTAAAATTTTAAAAAATAGATATATGAGTGTAAATGTGTCATGACATAACCAAAAAAATTATAAAATTAAGTAAAATTATAAATATTTAATCACTTTCGGTACCTAACGTTTAGATTGTTCAGGATATGTTGAATAAAATGTTATTATCTTCACGGGTGATTTTTTTTAATTTTATTTCATCGTTTTTAACTGATTATTGATGCATACTTGAATTTTAACCGATTTAGAGGTTATGCTTGATCTAGTTTCATTCGGGATTTATCCTCCCATGTTTAAGACTTGCTCCATGACTAGTGGCTTCCACTTGTTATCAAATCAACAAGAGATCAAGAGCTTAAGAATGTTTAAGCTTCAATAAGTGCTTAATAAAAGATTCGAGAGAAAAATTGAGGAGATTGAGAGGTATTTATTTATAGGATTTTTTTTCTTCCTAAAATGCCTTCAAAACTAGTTGGTATTTGATCAGTAGAAGGGGCAAACCTATCATTTTATATTTTTTAGATTTGTTTAATTATAAAATAATCAAAATATCCCTAAATATAGTTATTGGGAGGGGCAAACTAGTCATTTGCTCCTCTATCGGACTGCTTTGATCCCTTTCTGATACGGTTTAGAATCGATAAATCATTTAAATAATTTAATTTTGATTCTTATTCGAAACGAGCTGTAACGTACAATATCCAAACTTAAAAAACAATTGGGTATTCTCCTCCCAAAAGACGATATTTCCGACGGTGATCTTGTTGCTCCTGTACCCATCACCGAGTACTGCAGGATTGATTGGACTAGCTGCTCCTGGAGCTCACATTTCTTTTTATAATGGATTAGACTGGAACATATCGCTAAGTGCATTTGTACACTGCTCCATGCAATTTGATCCGACCCTCAAACTAAATGAACTCCTCGTTGTTCCGTCACACTCATGCCGACACCAGCTTGGGTGGTCCGTCGTCAACTTGGGTTTACGTGCCCCGTCATGCAGCGGGGACTGTGGCCTGCGATCAATAGTCCACGTTGTACTAATATTACATCCATAAACAGCAAGACTCGCCATAAAAAAGTGTCAGGGGAGATCGATCCGGTCCCACCATACCATTTTAACTACCGGTTCGCACTTTATAATATCACAGAAAGGATTAGCCACTGTCATTATCGGCGTACTGTATGTGTTCTGGCACAGAGCGATGATTAGAAGATATTTACTGAGGTAAGAGGAGTCGGAGAGGGTTGGAAAAGTGGGCAATAATAAAATGGACATAGTAGGATGGGTGGATGCCCAACCAGTCGGAGGAGTTGCGCAGCGGTACAAACGAAAGACCCCGCGCGGGCCGGCGGGGCTTTCGTGTTTGTCGCCGTCGGCACGAGTAGATCGCGTCCGCTTCGGTGGTGTCGGTGCCGTCAAAACAGAGAAACGAAAAGATGAAGCGAGCACTGAAAAAGTAAATTCAAGAACGGTACCATTTGGGCGAGATGATGCAGGCGAACCGCACATATGATCGAGCCACAGTAGTCTCCTGTCTGATATGATGATTGATATGACGATGTTTTATCATCGCCGCTCGCTCGTTTTTTCCATGCTCGTAATTATGTTATTATTATTATATTAAAAATTATCAAAAATTAAGATCCAATAACAACAACAACAACAACAACAACAACAACAACAATAATAATAATAATAATAATAATAATAATAATAATAATAGATCAAATCCATCTTTCTATATCATTCAAAAAAAATTAATTAATCTATAATCTCATGTTGTTAGATATGGTCATATAATTTAATATTATTTCAATTGATCCATTAATTAATAAGATATAAAAGAAACTTAAAATCAAAATAAATAAATAATTAAAAATATATTTAAAAATAATTTTACCTAATTAGATAAAAAAAATTAAAAAAATATTTTATACATTGTTATAAATCTTAAAATAAACCAGTAAGCTTAATAGGTACTATAGTAAATCCAACTACAAATGTTAGGTATAGCAATCATATATTATCATATCATACTCTCTTTTATGTACTATAATACTATTAGTTTTTCTTAATATAATCCATAATGACCCATGCATAATATCAAGATATTATGTTTATCTTATCAAAGTAATCATATTATCACATTCAATTATAATATACATAAATATAAATATAAATATAAATATAAAATTAAAAATAAATAATTTTAATTTTTAAAAATATCAATAATAACATGTACCTAAGAATGCATCACCATATCTTTTATAACTTACTCACAAGCCTAATTATAAATAAGAATATATTCTTTAGACCGTAAAACCTTAGTAAATTGATTAGTAATCATCATGATGGTGCTTAGGTTCTTAATTGACACTTATTGTTTGTGCACTTTTTCTCTAACTATCAAGTATTTTATCTAGATGTACTTAAAACCAATAGAGTTCTTATTAACCTTAGAGAAAAAAACTTCTCTGGTGTTATCATAAAAAATCTTCAATGGCTTGATAATTGAGTTGATCACACTAAGTTTTGAGATAAAATTTTATAACTATAAAGCTTTATTTGTGACCTCAGATCATACTACAAATTCAGCTTCTAATAAGCAATTACTTTATACTTTTTCAAAAAATTGGTTCTCCAATTAACATAAATATAAATCATGAAATTAACTTCCTTTGTTGTCCCCTCTCATCGTGCCATACGTGATTGTTCTCACTATACATGGGTTCCTCACAAGCGAAACACCTATGTTGCCATGCACCACTAAAACTCGTTACACTGTACAACTATGCACTTGCATCACGACTCTCACAGTCATCGTGATGCATGACTTTGCTCACGCATCTACTCGGTTATGACTATTCTTGTCCATCATACAATCACTGATATTCTAGCCTTCGATGTCCAATTGGTGTCGATTAGGCCAACAAATGCCATTGTAGCGATATTACTATAGCAGTCACATTCGTCGTAAGTAGTAACACTAATGTAGTCGCCTACAACCAAGGCAAGCCAACTATTGCAAGGCTATCACACATAAGCAACTTGTATGTGACTGCCTTTGACTATTGCACCCCATGGAGATTTCACTACATATAGTAGCACCTATACATAGTTGCTACTTGCAACTAGGTTTACAAGGAGGCCATCGCTCTTAACAATATGATCATCAACAACAAGCAATCAATGATGGTCAATCGATCAGACACGAGAAACCTGACATTGCTTGCAAAAAGGTGACAAGTCAAACTAGATAGAAAAGTAGATCAATAATATATATGGATTGTTTGGGCATCGTAAATTTAAATTGAATAACATATCTCGCAAGCGAAAGGTGTTAATAAACAGATCTAAGATATTTGATTTAAAAAACATGACTCTAATACCAATTATTAGCATAAAAATAATTATTATGATATTATTATATGTGTCAAAAATTAAAATCAATTAACGATATATCAAATTTATGATATATACCTTTCGATACCATTTAGAGAAAAATTTTATTTAAAGTACATAAGTTGTAATAATATCGATCTATAAGAGAATCAAAGTCATCTTTTCTTTTTTTCTTATCCTTTATAAGATCACTAAGAGCGATGAGTTAGGAATTAAAGAAGATTAAGAATAAATCTATAATATTAATAATTGATGTTTCGTTCTTGAGAGGTAGGATATACGATGATAATTAGGAGAGTCTCTTGATCGTCTCCTAAAATTTTTTTATTATAATTAGATTTCAACATCATCATTATTAATTTCAACAAACTTCGTCAGGAAGCACCCTATGCCTTTGCATTATTGCTCCAACGTCGTCAAGTGAAGATTCCTTTGTTTTCCCTTTTACTTTTGTTTACATTTTCTTCGTTACACTGCAGATTTCACGAATTCGAGTAAGCCAAACTATTATCGTCATCAATAAAGCCAATGCACGTGATAGACTCCGTAACATACGCAAAACCAATAGCAGATTGCTGATCGCTGTGCCGTAACGATGCGGTGGAACTATAGGATTCCGTTGATTCAAAGTACCCACGGTTTACACTAACCCTCGCAATAACAGATCTTCGACCCTCTGTGGAGTGAGGGCTAATTTTTCTTACACTATTTGGTGCAGCAGTGTTGGGTGATTCGCGACAAGAGAACGAATCGGGCTACTGAATTGGATGTGACGTTGGACTCGCGTGATAGTCTTGCGGGTCGTAAACCCGACCCGGCCCGCGAGTCTCGTTTGGGCGATCGATCGTGTCATTCGTTCGGCGTCGCCTCCTAAAATGCCCGGATCGAACGCCTAGCCTAGGGTTTCCCCTCCTCCCACTCCTCCTCCCCCTCCCCCACTGCCGATGGACGATGCCCGGTTCCCTCCCCATCGTCGGTCCAAGGCCCCCTTCCGCGACCTCCCGCCTCGATCCCCGTTTGGTCGTCGCTACCCCGACGATGACGAGGACGAAGAAGGAGAAGAAGAGGAGGACAACGAGGAGGAGCATAACGACATGCATCAGCCCATGGACGACGACTACGATGACGACTCCTCATCCGAGAGCCGTGGCAAGCGGAAGAGGATCGATGAACTCGCCCTGGGGTTCGAATTCGCCCCGCGTGTAAACCCCGAGGCCTCCGCTCCATCCTCCAAGCCTGCTGCCCGGACCTCGACCTTCGACCTCCTGGATCCGTGGGGCGATCGCTTCGCTCAGAACGGTCGGAGGAGCCTCCGAGCGGATGAGGGCAGCGATATCGCCAAGAAAGTCTCGCTGGCCTCTAAGGCTAATCGAACCAACGCTTATCGTGGGAATCGGTTTGAGAAGTACAAGAAGGAGAAGCTGAGCACGGCGGAGGATGGGAATTTTGGAAGCAAATGGGTTTATTTTAAGAAGATGGACGCTTTGATGTCATCCCCGTCACCGCTGCCAGGACGGCAGCAGCCACATCTCTTTTCTAGTTCCAGCGTCTATCAGAATCGTTGTAGTGGCAATCATGAGAAGAGAGACGGTCTAGGGAACACCAGATATGACGGTGACTGTGATGATGAGGATGTCGACTCTGATGGGCTCCCACCAAAGAGGATGAATGTCTTGAGGTGCTCGGATTCTTCTTTTAGGATGCTTGCTGAGTCAATTCAGAAGTTTGGAGACATCTATGAGAAGATGGAGATTCATCAGAGGCAGCAGATGGCAGAGCTGGAAAGGATGAGGAAGGAGTTCCAAAGGGATTTGGAGGTGCAGAAAAGGCAGATTTTGGAGAAGGCACAAGAGGAGATTGCAAAATTGACAGAGGAGGGTAGGGGAGATGATGAAGAGGATAGGGAAGATAAGGAGGAAGACAGTGATGATGGTGATTCTGCTGATAACCTTAGCGGGTAGGTTAATGGTGACCTTGTTGACTTTGTTTTCCATTATTGATTGTCTCTACATAATTATATATTTTTTGTCAATATTTTATAGTTGTCACTCTTATTTTATCAAAATGAAAAAAATGAAGTAGTTCATTGGAAATCTTAAAATGTGCATGGCACATTAGATTCCATTAGTGTTGGCTACTGTTTGTGGCTTATGTTTACAGATGGCTCTTTAGGTTTTAGTGAAGTGGGGAGTTACGTTACTGACTGGGATAGTAAAATGGAATGAGGACTCTGACATGCTGAAGAAATTTGTTATTTTGAGAGATGATATATTAAAGTTTAATTGATGTCATGGTTGTTATTTTTTCACTTGTTAGTATGTCAGTTAGGCTTTATTAAAAATATACTAGGCTATCATCTAGGTAATATCTTTAATTGAGTTAATTTTAGTATTGTTAGTAGCAGCATTATGATTGACACTTCTCGAAACATCTTTTAAATTTATATCATTGTCATAAAGCTTTTTAGGATGTTGTCGGTAGACTTATCATATCTGGAAGATGTTTGTGTATTATGAAATTGGGTTGTTTTGGATCTGGGATTTTATAATGAAAGGATGTAGGTTAGCTTTCAATGAAATTGGGTTGCTTTGGATCTGGGACTTTTATAATGAAAGGATGTAGGCTAGCTTTCAAAGTATAGAAGTCTTCAGAGGAAAGTACAAGATTTCTGCCTTAGAAATGAGTACAAGTCCCTGACTCAATAGTCAATACCGAAAGAACTCACCTGTGGAAGTGCTTGTGCCGCATTGGACTCCCAACTTGAACTTGACATCTGTTAAATTAATTGATTTTAGACATGCTTATGTACTTGTTCAAGTATTTGGGATAAGATACAAGCCCGTAACGTTGTGGGTGAATCCCCTGAAAAAGTTTATGCGGAGAAGGGCAGTAACTCGTGCACTTTAAAAAAATAAATAAATAAAGTCCTATACTTTCTCAAGCCAGAGGACATATCCCCTTGGGGGTGTATCAAGTGGTCCATGCTAGTTGTGTTAATATGCAGTTGAGAAATTCTTATTGTTTGGTCATATCTTAGATTGTCACACTGTAGAATTTGCCTTTGCCTACATATCGTTGAATCTTTTCACTATAGGTCCCTAGCCTGAAAAAAGAGTGGTGCATTAGGTACTTGATACTCAGCATAAGATCCCTTCAAATGTTTTGAGGATGGACTTTAATATTTTTGTATAGGACCAGGTCACTCTTAGCTTGTAAAAAAATCCATGGAGTTGTCCCGAGTTAGTTCAGATATTTCAGCTTCTTGTTATTGTTGTAGTCTTTGGAGCTCGAAAGAACTACTGATTGATGAAGACAACCTAGAATTGCCTACTTGGATTGGTTTGGAATCATAGGAGAGTTCTATTCTTTTGATGCTACAGTATCTCCGAGTATTGTTTCACATGACTATTAGCAATTTCGTGCATTTTGTGGCCTCTGGCTGTTGTGTCTTGATGTAAAAGTTATTAAGTTGATGGCTTTTACTTGAGAATATGAGTTGGGTATTAGATTATGTGCTCCCTAATCATGCCCGCTGTGGCCTCTGGGAGCTGAAAGTTTGCTTTCCCTCAAGACTACTGCTATTAATGCTAGAGGGCTTTTAATTAAAGCTTCTGGGGCTGGAGAGGGGCCTCTTGTAGAACTCCACTAGCACTCCTTTGGATTGTTGTTGTCTTGAACTGATTTAACCCGCTAGTTGATAAAAGTTGTGCAGTAATGTGCTTTTTGTTAATTATTTTTTTTGCTGTATCAGGTATCAAAATTTGTTGCTTTTCTTGTTCTGTAGGTTCGTATCTGCTTCATTCTTCCTGACGGCCTTTGTCTGAGAAAGAGAGTGATTCCCGAGTACCCATTGGCTGCTTTGGATTGCTTCTGCGCACCCACTTCCACGTGCTGTTCTAAATAACAAATTCTGTACTGAAGTTACATGGACACTTGATGTGGTTGGGGGCCGAGGAGGAAGCTTTGTATTTCCACTATGTTTGAATAGCTAGCTCATTGGCATCCCCTATTTAACACCCCATTTTACCCAAACGTTTAGATTCTAGAGTTTCATGACAAGATGTGTATTTGCATGATTAGTCTCGAAGTTGGTCATTTGTTTGTATTGGTTTCTTCTGATGGTTGACATGACAAAGTATTTTTGTTTGTACAGGGTCTGGTTTTAGACGCATGGGGGCCTGTGTCGCACCTCGAGCGGATTTCTCGTTTTCGGCCCATACACTGCCTTCGACTGCTACTTTTGTTTGGTGGGTGTGGCATGCCATTGCTGTCCGTCTCTTCATCTATCAGTTTATCTAAACTAAAGTAGAGAAAATAATAATAATAATAATAATACTTTTATCAAAGAGGTTGGTTATGCTTTATGCCATGAACTGGCCGCTAACGAAGAGCTTAGGAAGCTTTTATCTTTGTGATTGCACCTCTTACAGGAATGCTAAACGAGACTGCAACAATCAACGAGTGCAGCCTCGTTTAAAATATGAACTGATGCGTATCGAGTGTCGAGAAAACGCTGTCCGTAGGATGCTCCATGCCTGAAGTTTATTCGGTAAATTACACCAAGTATTTTCACGGAGAACCAACCTTAATCCCCACCGAGTAAGAAATGTTACAGCATTAAAAACAAGATACGATCGCAGGAGGACTTTCCGACCGGTTGTCAATGGACGAGATAGGTAAGAAGGAGAGCCACAGCCATAAGCACATACGCTACCCCTTGATCCACAGCCTTCGCTACATGCATCCAAAGAAACACATCCATTATTAGCTCCTAACCTCACAATTCAACAACTCGCAAGTACACTACTGGATTACATACCATCGTCGCTGATCCTCTGAGCATCGGCAATCGTCGTCGCTTCTCCACACAGACATGGGCGCAAGACAACCATCGATGACGTAAAGTACACGAGAAGAAGAATCGGCAGTCCCGCTGAACTCATTATGAACATGGTTTGGCGGGAGATGAGAGAAACCCCAACTAGCTGCAAGGTGATGGATGAGCAACGAGCCCAACTCTTCTGCTTATAGTTGGCTGAGATAAGAGAAGACGTAAATCAAGTCAGAATCGACGTAGTTGGCAGGTGAAGCCATTGACAACGGAACAAGAGTGTGAGATAATTGTCAACAGAAGAAGCCGGAAGTGACGTGTGGATCGAGATTGGAGCACGAGGGGGGTCCTCCCCGTTTAAACTGCAGCGTCTGACGAGAGAGAGAGAGAGAGAGAGTCAAGCGTCTTAGAGGCCCGGTGAGTTTGTTGCAGTCCATTTAATGTGAGGCTTGGAAGTCCAAGAGGTGGCAAGCTTGACCGCGTCAAACAGTGATGTTGCGATTAATGAGCCAGTAGCGCCGTCGGTGGTGGACGGGCGGAGTCGGAGCTATACGCGTGTTCTGTGGTTCACATGCAACGGCCGAGTTGAAAGCCCCAACTGGTGTTGGGATTCCAAAAGGGTCGTTTCATATTCAGTCAGTCATCATAATGACAAGCCGCGAGATCGTACTGTTGCCGACCGACAGTATTGGCTGGCGATGGCCACCAACGCGTTCGCACAGAAGAACTCTGAAGACACTGCTGTCTGAACTCTGAAGAAACATGACGGTCGCTCAGAGAAGTTCACAATACTATCCCAAGAAAACATAGAGATTGCACATAAACATGTCTAATCGGTGGTGACGTGAGATGACACTTCGACGAAATTCATTGCATCAAGTAGCGATACAAAGTCACTTTTTCGCACCGAAAGAGTAGTAGATGAACTAATAATGGTTAAGTAGTCAATCTCTACATAGCAAGCAGAAAGAAAAAGGCAGCCCGAAGCTCGATGAGATTCTTTGACAAACCACCATCTCTGGTTCTGCTTCCTCGTTATAGAAGCCTCGAGTTCCGGTTAAATCGCCCAGCATAGCCCCTCTAATCTCCTCTGTATACATGGAAGGAGTACGAGTAACACGCTACAGTGCCTCAGAAGATGCCTGCATTCTAAGCATGATGATCTACGTATAAAGCCAGTTATCAGCATTAGCATGGCGGTTGGCATATGATTCCATGCTCACATGAAGCTGTTCTTGGAGTCTTAAACTCCAAAGATGAAGGATGTCTATTACCACAGATGCCATTCTACAATTTGCACCAGCAGGCGTAGTAACAACATTCGATTGAGCCTTTTGCTTTAAATTTAGATTTTTGACAAATTAGTCATGCATCCATTTTTACCAAAACGCCAGATAAACGTGATTTAAACTCGATCTAGTTTTTCAAGTCTGAAACAGAATGCAAAAAAATTAACAAAGCAACGTTCAGTTACTCGACATTTCACGTAACTTACATCAATGGTTTACTTATATGCTTCAATGTATTAATATAGGAAGAGTAAAAATGAAAATGTAAGAGTTTGGACAAGTACCTGAAAGAATATGATGAATGACAGGGTTTCAGGAAGAGCCTCCTATATACTTCCTTTGAGAGAAGACTCATAATGCATCATAACTGCAAATATCTCAAGGAACACAGAAAAGTTTCACTTGATCCTTTCAAAGATAAAAGTTTATGATCCAAAAACCACTGATCTCCTTATGACTCATGATATAGGAAACTGTTAACTCGCTTTGAGGTAATAACTCCATTGTTATCTCTTGAACTACTTTAAAACCCTTTTTGTCCAAACTGCTGAGAAACCCATCTCTGATTCCTCCGTTCAACCTTTGATATCGCTATAACTGCTTTAAATGCTTTGTTATCCAAGCTGCTGAGAGACCCACCTCTGATTCCTCAGTTCAATCTTTGAGTGCAGACGCGAACCCTCAGGAATTCCTAATGGTGGATTATTGCATGAACAGTTATCAACTCTATATAGCTCCCAGTCCATGATACTGCATTTCTCCAAGGCAGATACTAGCCTTTGTCCTCCCAATTCAGGTTTAAAATTTCCGTCTGGACTAACAAGCACAGCCCCAGTATACGACAGTCCAGCCACCTGAGCTGCCCCGTTATACTGAAATAAACCCCAGCTGAGATCGTCACAAACATCTATTATTGTCCAAAATTCTTTAGAAACTACCCCATTATCTAATACGCTGAAATAAAATGTTCCAGGAACACTTGCTCTTCTAACCCGATACTTTCTTCGTCTCCATACCAATGTCTCTTCTTGAGTTCGGACCTGAAACACTGGTTCATACCAAAATGACCCTTTAGCCTTTCCCCTGTAAAACAATTGATACTGACAAGGGAATTGGTCATATGCAGGATTTTGGCCGGCTATGACTCGCCAGCTCCATTCTAAATTATCCAACCAACCGATAAAAAGGTCTTCCGCAACTTCATGGCTCAACAACTCTCCTCTAAACATATACAATGGAGTTACAATTGGCTTGCTTGGGATCTCTGCATCTAACTCAAGACAATTGTTCTTTTGCAACACACACAAAGAAAATGCCTCCAGGTATGGGCTCTCATAAGAGGCAATGCAGCGGTAGTTACAAACCTGATCTGTTGGAGAACAGGAGTTCAAACACTGAAGAGCTTTTCTACAGTTGGGATCAAATAAACAGTTTAGCATCTGAGATCCGCAATTTTTAATCATACAATTAAGAGTGGATAGTCCTTTAGCCCTTAAATTTTTCAGTACAGAAACAGGTCTTATGTAAGAATTGATGATAATAAGCAAACAAAACCTAATATCATCAGCATTATACCTCTCCCAAGCACCCGATACAGTCTTAAGCACTTCTGTTGATTCACTTCTATTTCCTTTTTTTGCAATGTTGACCAGTCTGTTGAACATGTTTTCTTCTCCTCTTTTGTGAATGAATGATCCTCCAAGTTTGTTTCTTAGATCTGGTGATGATTCAAAGCATATAATATTTGGAACACTATCACTATTTTTGTGAAGCCATTCAATGGATTCCTGATCATTTATTGCGACATGAACCAACATATCAGAACATAGCAGTTCCGTCACAAGATTTTCATGCCGAGTATCACTAAACTGAGTTGCCTTATCACTAAATACAACCATTTCAATTCCTTCATCCACCCACTTTAGACGAGTTGACTACAAGAAGACCCGACAGAAAAAAGACAATCAGTAAGCCACCTAGTTGCTTTAAGAATTTATATTAAGTTCCACTAAGTAAAAAAGGCAATTATTATGTCGGATGCCTCGTTATTTCCAATAATACTACACCAATACATGCCTTTTACAGTTGAAATCGTTGAAAACTATATGCATCAAAATATTTTTTGCAATAAGTGCAAGATAGACAACTCATCTTGAGTACATATTTGATGACAATAAGTGGCAAGATAGACAACTCATCAAACTTTTCTTTTTTCATGATAAATATATAACTGAAATGGATCAAACTTTGTTAAGGTATTCACCATTTAGCTAGTGTTATTTGGTTGAATTTTGAACTCTGCCTACGATATAAAATATGTTGAACATAGATTTTATTGCTGGCAAGGGACTAGCTCAGTTGCTTCAAATTACGAGATTGTTTTGGCTAACTCAGGTCGTCAAAATTATAAAATACATACATAAAATATGTATGTAAGCTTCTAACAATCCATGAACTTCTAAATGCTTCATTAACAATTGATTTTTTTTGCTGGTTAACTCAGGAAGAGGTTTTACTAATCGATGTTTTTATATTACATCTGCTGGTTTAATAATTGACTTTTTTTTTTGTAAACTAGAATGCTCAAGGATCAAAATGTATAAAAAGATATATCAGGTCTGAATGGGCTGCTTGGGAAGACAATAACATGGAATTAGATAATACATAGATTGGTGGCAATTCAGCGATTTCAATAGGCGCTCAGGCGCTCGCCTAGGCGCTCGGGCGAGGTGAGGCGAGGCTCGAGCGCCTCGCTTCAATGAGGTGCCGCCTAGGCGCTCGCCCGAGCCCAGGCGCTTCGGGTGAGCGCCCGGGTTAAACCAGGTGACCGAACCAGTGTTTTACGTCTGGTTCGGTCTCTGGTGCTTTAGTTGGTTCAATCGAACCAACTAAATCACCGATAGGCTCCCTCTCGCGATTTCCCCGACTTACCCAACCCTAACACTCGCGATTTTGCCGTTGAGATTTCTTTTCCGCTGTCGCTGCTCTCTACTGCCCCTACCACTGTCACTGCTCGCTGCTATTGTCGCTACTTGCCGCTGCCACAATCGCTGCTCGCCGACTTCTCGCCGCTGCCACAATCGTCGCTCGTCGCTGCTGTTGTCGCTCGCCGCTCCCGCTGCCGCTCGCAGCTCCCGCTGTCGCTCGCCGCTCCCACTGCAGCCGCCGCTTGCCGCTCCCGCTCCAGCTACCGCTGTCGCCTGCTGCCGCTGTCGTTGCCTCAGCAACCTCAGTCTTCTTACACTCTTCTCACTATACTGTTAATAGTATATTAACAGTATACTGCTAACAATATACTAATAATAATATTTTTATTTATTAGATTAATAATATATTATTTTGATTTTAAAATTATTAACTTTTATTTATTTAAAATTAATGTTAGGTTTCAGAATAAATGGCAAGTGTATAAAGCAACTCAATAGATTTGATGTAAAATTTTATTGTTTTGATTTTTAAGATTTTTTTTATTAATATGATATTATGATTTTGTACCTAATTTTCTTAATTTAATAGCATATTTTTTTATTTAAATAATTATATTAATTATATTATATATTTTTATATTTTAGCGCATTGCTTCGTTCGGGCAAGCGCCTAGTCGGGCGTTTTTGAACCTTGGTGTCTAATGCTTTTTAAATCACTGGGTGACATTATTTTCTAACAATCAACTGAAATAGTCAACAATAGAGGAAAGAATACAGAAAGTCTTTTGGTTTTATTCTCATGGAACAAAAGTCAAGATAATAGGTAGAAAGGAAAAAAAGAGAGAGGATAAGATTTTATGACACTCGCACACAATCTTATTTGCTCAAATTCACCTTTTATCTTTTGGTGAACTACAGCATTTCTTCACCCAACTAAAACGCCTCAGTATGACACAAACAACAGTTGACAGTCTCATCAATTGAACTCCTATCTGAAATTAAAAATGGATTCTGATGCAACATTTTGTAGACCTTTTTACCAACAAAAAAGCATTGCCATGAAATTTTCTATTTAAGTACCTTGATGACAGTACTAAAACATAATTCTACTATTAACTCAACCCTGACTTTGGTCTCACCTAATCAGACCTGACTACATTAACTCATTCCTTATATTGATAACATTCTCAACATCTTCAAGATAGACAATTGTCGAGCAAGAATTTGTGACTATATATTCTAAAAACATGGTAAAAAGCCAATCCCTAAGCTTTGCCCATCGACATTGAATTCAATCAGTTCAGTTGTGTTTGTGCTTTCATTACATAAATCCATTCTAGGTTGACATAAGTCACAAGTTCATGTCAGGCTTTTGCCAGGTTGGTAGTGAATCCAAAATCTGTATCAGAAAAGGTTCAATCAAGGAGATTAAATAGAATCTTAGCCAGATTTACTTTCCTCTCCCTGATGTAAAAGGGATTGTTAGGCTAGAAAAAAAAAAAGAAGAAAAGAAAAAAGACTTTCCTTCCTTGGCTGTTCATTCTATTCAACTATTACTACTCTTCACTACTCCTGGGAGGGTTCAATCACTCAGAAGATGAATTTATGCGTTCTATTTGATCCATCCCCTACTGATTATTTAGTAAACCACCTCATCAGTGCAATCTTAATCGCTCATCTAACAATTATTAAACAAAAAATGAAATTTGTTTTCTCATCATATTAGAATCATGTATCCGATGAACTAATTGTAGACATTCAACAATTATAACGAGTTCTTATCATATATCACATCTCAACCATATCTAACAGCCAATACATGAAGTACCGCCTGAAATTGCAGAAGGAAACGTAGCCAGAGTACATCTTGATTTTGAATTTGTATTTAGATGGTGGTGCGCCACCTGTAACTGTATGTTCCCCGTTGTTATCTTAGGCCACAATCTGCATCATCCTCTTAGCAAGAGGTATATCAGCACAACAGGCAACTTTTCTCAATTGGTAATGCTAATTTGTGCCAGTCGGGACATACACCCACCTCCACTTTTTCGTTTCTTCTTTTTCGGTTGTAGAAGGGAGGGTTGATAATCCCATCATTTTTCTTAATGAAGAGACATGCCAATATCTTCAAAATAGAGTTTGTGTCTTAATCGGCTGAACGGAGTAAATCGATGGAATGATTATAAATAAATCCACGGATAAACAAGATTTAGCACGGAAAGGGCATCGAATCACTCACAGTATGACGCATGACCTGCTCCCAGGGAGTGTTCTTCAACGGGCTAACGCTTCCGTCCCCAACCACCGTAACGATCCTCGCCGTTGCCGCCGTTCTTCCCTCCTCCACCATTAGGGCTCGCGCCGGCTTCGGACGTCGATCCCATACGGCGGTCGCACGGCAGCAAGCGAACTTAAGACCGAAGAGAGCAGCTTCGCGAGCGCCCGACAGCCGTGTTGCAGCGGCTGCGACACAGTTGCTTCGAGGAGCTTGGAGTCGTCGAAGACTTAGAATAGGAGTAATCGTGGCTAAAGGCAAGGCCATTCTTCTCCCTCTCGCTCGGTGGCCGAGACAAAAGGAAGCAGCTGGGATCGGGATCCGCAAGGGAGTCGCGAAGGGAAGGGATTTTTTAGGACACGTGACGCAGCCCCGCGACACGACGGCCGATGCTATTTAACATGACTGCCGTGCCCGCGTTACATTTGTATGGTTTACATGCAGCCATGCTTTTATAACAAAAATTAAAATGACATGTAATAAGTCATGCCACTATTTTAACCATAAATCACACCAATAAATTATTGTCTAGCTCGTGGTTTCTGCAACGTCAACTTTTTTTTTTTTTCTTTCAGGTAATTTTCGACAATGTAATTATTGGCATTATCATCTTTCAGCTAAATAAAATTGAGCTTTATGTTTTAACTGACATTTATTTATGTATTAAATCATTATGCGAAACAATATGATTGATGAATCCTTGATACTTTAGTCATACGTGGTTTAGACTCATACGTGTAGGGTTATATGATGTACCTCCAAGGTGAAAATATCAAACTCTCAAGGTGTCATTTACACAAAGATCGAGGTCGGAAGAGATATTCAGACTCGATTCCTCCAATGCCAAGTTAATAATTAGATGCGTACAAGTACAAATACGAATGATAAAAAAAAAACCTCCTTTTTCATCATGTTAAAAATAAGTTTTTATACTTAGTCGTAAAGGGATAGAATATTCTATGAAATATTCTACTATGAGATAGCCTCTAGCCACCTTCAACGTCCTTTCTTTGACCTCTTGTTCACATGGGCAAGAAGGTGGGGTAGCTCACAACTGTCTATCTTGGACCTTTGCTCACACGGGTAGATGAGTAGAGGGCGACCTTCGTCTTCTTCATTTACCCTAGACACAATGTGGCGGTTGCATATCGGATAATGATTAGTTGGCAACGTACTCCTTATCATTTGAGCCTCACGAGGCGTGTTTTGGGGTTTTTACCAAAGGGGTCCGAAGTGTAGCGTCTAGTTCATCCGGCACATCAAGATCATACTTCTTCGATCAATTGTAAGCCTAGTGGCATGTTTAATTCATCTTGCACATCTAGTTCATCATGCATCTCATATCATCTAATATGAGTTTATCTAACATATCCGCCCATGATCACTTCCTCCAATGCTGCTGATGGTGATTTGTTATTGACCTACTTCTCGTATGGACGTGTATTAGTCGGACGAGATTAAGTTTTTTGACCTCCATGCCTTGAGCATAGGCGGAAGTCAAACTTCCCAATCTTCACGCTTCAATGAAGGCATGGTTGAGTTTTCTGACCTCCATACCTCGAGCAAAGACGGTGGTTCGAGTCATCCGCCTAGGTAACAAGGATCCAAGATAGGTGATTATAGGTTGCTCCTCCTTATTGTCCATGCGAATTAGAGGCCAATTAGGGAGGGACAAATGATAGTGAGTATGTCATCGGCTAATTGTCATCCGACATGCAACCATCATGTGGTGCCCAGTGTGAAAGAATAAAACGAAGATCACTCTTTATCCACTTGCCCATATGGGCAAGGGTCTAAGGTAGATGGCTATAGACTGCCCCTCCTTTAGCGCTCATGTAGACAAGAGGTCAAAGAGAGGCTATTGAAGACAGTTAGTGGTTACCTCAATGCAGAATATTTAGCTCTTTTACTATCAAGTATAAAAGCCCGTCTCCGACATAATGAAAAGAGAGGCGTATATTTTTTTATCATTCACATCCATACTTATATATCTCGGATTACTAATTTGGGCATTAGAGGAATCGGATCAGAAAATCATTTTTGACCTCAATCTTAATGTAGGTGGCATCTCAGGTGCTCGATGTTTTCACTTCGAAAACATTTCGAATCATTCTACGTATACAAGTCTGGACCATGTTAAACTAATTAAGACATCTATGACTTCTTCTCGTATCAATGATCGTTGATTATGATTTCATGAAAGCTTAAGTTCAACCAAACAACCTTGATATATACAAAATATAGCAAATTTGAAAGCGAAAGATATATGCTAACTATTTCACAGCCGATGACCCTATAAGCAATTAGCGTTTTGCACAACAACATCCGATCCGACTTCCACCGGACGTGTTTTCTTGCTAATCTACACATCCTATCGGGTCGGATCCCTTTCCAACGCTATCCAGCTGTCACCGGAAGCGGTGCCATCGCCCGCAAACACCAACAGGAAGCGGCCGCTTATTAGGCCCTGGCAGAACGACTCTCACTTCATTCCCCTCATCCGGTTCTTTGAAGACCGTTCTACGCTTCTGTCAATCGCTGCACCGGGATTCCGTTCCAGAGGTTAGAACCTTTCTCCCTCTCTCTTCCGCCGTCTATTCTCCCTCTTTTACGTCTCCGTCTCGTCTTCTTGCTCTTGCATATCTTCTCTCCTTTCATAAACAGTGTCACCCTTTTCCCTCTTTCCGCTTGCCGTTCCCAATCTGCCATCTCTTCCCTCACTCTCTTCCTTCTGGTTCCTATTTCTTGGTTGGGATGTGGGGGGTTTCGCGAGGCTACAGCCGGGAGACGACGGCATGATTGGCTCAAGGTCGGTTGTTACAGGTTGTTGGTTGTCACTTTTATCAATGTGACAATTTGACTGTCTGATAATGAGTTGCTTATTCAGAGATTTCTCCATTGCCATTCTTTCTTCGTAAGTAAAATCGTCGCCTTTAGCAATGTTGTGAGTCCGAAAGACTAATTGAAAAAATGAACTGACCAGCCTTGGACATTCCAATAAACTGTAAGAACCATGAAGACGCAGCAATTGTGCCCAACCAGCTAGATGCTTAGTCTTTGGTAGATCATGTGCATTTTGATGCTATTTTTCGCTGGAATACGACATCGACTAAATGGCTCCGTCTCTCCGGGGTAAATTTGCGAGCAGAATTATCATGAGGTGAGCATGAAAACACTATCGATTTTTACCCCCGGTACCCTGCCCCACCTTTTTTTAATCTAATTTTGAAGTCGAGACTTTTGAGTAAAAGCCCTCGAGAATATAAATTAAGCCCACAATGTAGAAGTCTCCGCGTTGGAACTTAAGACGGCTAGTTCCACAATATAAATTAAAGGATCAATTTTAAACATAAAACGTTAGAATGGTTTCACGTTAGTTAGAGTTTTAGGAGGTCGATGACTTCGTGTACTTGGATGACTTCTAAAGTATCTTACACGGGTGACCTAACAAATCTTTCTCAACCGTGGAGCTTGCTCGAGTCGTGGAATACCACTAACAAAGGCAGAAGCAGTTGGACAACGAATACAAGGGAGAAAGCAAATGTTTACGACTAAAGCGATACATGCATCCTATGGGCCAAATGCCGCACACACCGATCGTTTACAACGGTTTATATAACACGTGACGATTAATTAAAAAAAAAAAATATTAAAAGACGTGCTGCACTGCGCCACACAAATATCATCGCCTCCATCCTACCTTAATTGCCCTGTCTGCACGAGTCGTAAAAATAACTACATAGTAATTTGAAAATGAAAGTGCTAAAAGAAAAGGATTAAATTTCATACCATTTACATCTCTGCCGATTTCCCCCTTGCCACCAGCTTGGATTAATCGCTTTGTCCTAGACGAACTCATCTCTGATGGCAATGAATGTCGACGGATAAAACCATTTTTGTCATCTGACTCCGATACAATAGTGGGCGATACCTGTCCCCGCAATTTTGCCTTGGCAGATTCTGTTGTTGACATATAGCTGGGAAGCACAGGAGCATCTGATTTTGCCGAGAAGGAAGACCTCCTTTTGCTGGTTTTCTGGTTTTCATGGCAGAACTGTTCTTCCATCAAGCTTAGATCCCCGTTCACCACTAGGGTGCTGTCTTCGTTATCATCAATCAGCACATCAACCGGTCCAGCTGTAACAGGCACTAAAGCAGCTTCAGTATCAGCTTTTACATTGGGTGTTGGATTAATATTTTCCTCTGGTTTTTCGATGGACTCCTCAATTCCTTGGTCTAGGGTGTCAGATGAGCTGATATCCACCTTTTTCAAACGTGTATTTGATTTCTGAGTTTCAACCTCTGGTTGCTCAGATGCATCTTTCATCTTTCTCAAGTTGCGTTTTACCCTATCAACCTCATACTGTGGATGTCGCTGTACTGTTTCAGCAGGAGGATTAGGCACCTTTTTCAGGTTCCTTTTCGTTCTTTCAGGCTCATACTTGGCATTTGTTTGACCACCTCCTATGTTCGATGCAGGATTGGTTCGTACACTGCGCCTTGATTTGCCAGATTCAGTGCCCATATTACAGTTGTCCCGATTTGTCTGTCCTTTTGAATCAATAACCTTTTTTGACTTGGAAATTGGCTGCCAGAAACTGGTGGATGTCCATCTGTCTAACCAGCTGAAGACTGAATTGGGATCTCCTTTATCATACTGAATTTGCAGAGACTTTGCAAGGAGTGATGACGCAAGAAGCTAGGGAAGATGAAAGAAGCATAAGCACAGTCTTTGGCAAGTAAACTTCCCACAGAAAATTAAGAGGTCAGATGCTGCATATAATGTATGGGCATATACGCTGCTACATGAATGTCTGATATCAAATGGTCCAACAAAAATTACCATTCTAAATATGCAACCAGTTATCTATTTCTTATATGATTATGTTCAAATAAATAGATAATAGTATTATTTAAGTAAAGGATGCTATTTTGCTAATCTGAAAACTTGCTTGAATTCACATGAATTCACAAGAAATAGGTAGAGTTCCAAGAGACAATAGCAGTTGTAACACCAGTTGTAACACCCCCCCAAAAAAACACAGTAGTTGTAATAGTAAAGAGAATCCTAGCAAAGTGCAGGCCTTATGAGACAACAGCAGTAATTGCGGGCATTTTGCATGTGAGACTGAACAGTCATGTGGTTGCATATTCTACTTATAAGTGGCCAGCTGAGTATATGGGACTGCATATGCAGCCATACCAAATCATTGGGCAGTGGTCCTTACATGAAACAGTCGTGCACTTAGTAAATACGAGCAGTCATAATCATATATCCACGATTATTACAAGAACAAATATGTTTGGATGGGCTACAAAAACAAATATCAACGTGATAGAAAATTACTTTTAAAAGGTTAGAATTGAACAAATTACCTTCGATACAAATGCATTTGATGAAAATTTCACTTTCCAAGCTTCCTGGGTCATAGGAACATAAGAAGAAGCTGAGCAAGCATCCTTAATTGACAGCAGATGAGAAATAAAGAAAAATTCATACAATCAGAAATGAGGACTCATGAAAATATGTATTAACTGTAGCTTCAGAATCTCATAAAAGGCTATCAAAAGAACACAGAAATATGGAATAGGTGAGATATCAAAAGGAGTAGGAGATCTCGCATGTCTTCTTCGCACAACCTTCCTCACCCCTTCTCTGCAATGTTCCCTGCTACATTTATAGGAGCAAGGGAAGGCCTGCGAGCGGAGAGGAATATGGTCTGACTGCTCCCTGCCTTCCTCGTCAGTTCCTCATCCCCATCCGTTACACTCGCGAGAGGAGTGATGGCCAACGCTTTCCACATCGTTGCAGCTCCACACACGACCGTAGTGTGAAACGATCAAGGGAGGCAATGATGACATCAGCCGTGGGAGACAGTGGACCAATATGGTCAGAATCCAACCATTATCAATTAATACAGGTTGATAACGATCAAGTTTAACGAAAGCAAAGGTCGACTATGCGACAAAGTTGCTCCTCAATGATCCAAAAAAGATAAATTCATTAACTCATGCTAAAAACCGATAATTACTATCCATTTATGACTCATTTGCACTTTACTCATTGAAATTGAATTGAATTTGCATTAAATTAGGATAAAAAGTGTTAAAGAAAATTTTCAGCAATTTTCTAGACAATTTCCCAAAAATTGCTACATACTGATGTGCCACTGACATTCGATATGCTGGTACCAACACATACCGGTCCGAGCTAGGACCGGCACGCCAATCGATAGGAGATGGCAAACCTTGATATAAACCTTGTTATGACATGGGTCTTATACGAATGATAGCCCAATAGATGAGCAAAAAGTAACCTATATAACATATATTATATAAGCACACAATTAAACCACAAGCAATCATTTAAAACTTGCATTCTTTGACCTGATCATTTCAGACGTTGTACTTTGAATTTATGTTGGAACTAGCAAACTTTGGATAATAATAACCCAAAATTTGGACAAGAAAGGACATATCAACCATATAAGTGATTATATTTTCACTTATCAAAGAGTTTCGATATATAATATTAGTCCATTATGGATTACAGGAATTTTTTTTAAGAATAATAATTTTTAAAAATTATCACAGATCTAGGGTACATTCAGCTTAGAATCTGAGTTCTAACCAATACTTGATGGCAGATCCTGACGTGAAATTCAAATTATTCTTTTGAACAGGCCTATAGCATTCTCTTTGGCCTATGATTTACATTTAACATTGATTCCTAATTATGAAACATTCTTGCACCTCCGAACATGATAAGCAAGCAGAAGAAACAATCAGGGAAGACTTTCAGACACAATTTAAGTTAGTCCTATAAAAAATTGACAGTTCATCACGATCTCTACCTTCCTAACCAGCATTTTGAGAATCGTAAATTCAGCACCTAATTACGGTTTAACACCTTAAGAAAATAAAGTAGATTTTCTATCCAAATAGGCCAAGATAAACAAGGGTGTTCAGCTTTAAAGAGATATCGACATGACTAAATAAAAAGCCGAGATATGTTTACAGAAAGGAACATCAATGTATATGACATTTACCACAGTCTTCGCATGACTGAACTCTGTAGTAATTTTAAGTCCAGTAAAGGTACATCTAACTCTTCTTCCGCGAGCTACTGCTTGTAACTTGACAATTCCCTCCATAGCATGGAGAGTTGCAACAGCTTGTCTTCTAACCAGATGCCCACGAATTAGAGCCTGCAACCTGATAATACCTTTTAATGCACGAAAGGCCCTGCGTGCCTGCACCAAATATATGCAACAATTATTAAGTCATAAAGTAGGCAATTCATTTGCAGCAAAATCTGAATTATGGGATGTAAAAGCATTATGAATATGCCAGCTAACGTTCATTGGTAGCGTCAAGCAGCTTTTGTTGAATGAGTCACAAGCCATTCATCCAAAAGAGAGTATACACTTCTTGCATTTTGATTAAGATAAAATAGTTATAACAAAAAAGTTTACCAGATAACCACGGAAGGCTGCCTGTGCCTTTGTAGCAGCCTGCTCTTCCATGTCATTGCTAGTTTCTTTTGATGAGGTGGATCCTATGACTGCTTGACTTACATGTGAAGTGACCAGTGCAATACCACCTAATTTTGATTCCGAAGTTGAGATAAGTCCACTCACTGGTGCTGGTTCAGAAATCAGTGGAGAATTCAAAGCCAATACAGGTTCTCCACAATTATACCCTCTATCAGTAGCAGCTTTCTGCAGATAACAAATGGAATCATTTAGGTTTCTATGCTCAGAATGTTAAATAGGAGGAGCTTGACACACAATATAATTAACAAAGGAAACAATGAACTAAAAATTAATTACTCACTCTTTTCCGAGGATAACAGAGGGGGTAATCCACTGTTTAAAAAAATTATCCAAGCAAAATACTCAGGCACTTCTACACTATGAAGAAGAAAACAACCACTTGGCTAAGGCCTTGGCAAAAACTGAATGTTAATATGGATATCTAAAAAATGAACACTGTCAGCACCTATGTTTTTTTTATTTGAGCAATTCCTTGAGTAGTTGCCATAACTTTAACGTCACATCCCCATGATGCTGGCTACAATTCATGGTCAGAAAATTGTGTAAAATTAATAGATAATTTACATTTTGAACCCTAATGTTCAACGAAATAATTGTGTACACCCTCATGGATAATCACCCCCCATACAATGCAACTCTTGTATGGTTTTGTTGCACCTTCCTATTAGAATCCAGAAGCTTTTACAACCCCTAAGGTAATATAACATGAGTTGTCAGTGAACAAAAATACCCTCAAAATGGAAAATATCAAAAAAAATCCCTGTAATTAGTTATTTACCAAATAAAAACTGCTTGCTACATTCATCCATGACTGACTGTTAATAGGAGGGTGCAACTTACTACTGAATATGATTTACTAACGTAAAAGAGGAGAAAGAGTATAGGTTATATTAATTAAGAAAAAAGGAAACCGAAGGTGAAAGTTGGAAGGAAAAAAAGTGAGGCAATGAGGCTGAAAAAATGTAGTATTGTGCAAAAAGGAGGCTATTTTGAGATTTTGTCAATACACTTTCAACAGAAATATTCAAACACTTAAGAGAATATCCAGGTAATATTCCCTTTTGATTAGCATATATCAACCACAAGATGTGAAAACGTAGCTGTATAGGAAAACATGTGGTGTAAGATGCAATTAATGATAAGGGAGGATGTAAACCATAATTTTGAAAAAATATTAGGGTGACGATTTTTTTTTTCCTGATTTAATTAGTTTTGCATATTTATAAACTCCTGGGAGGCCTATATCCATGCTTAGTCACAGAAGTTTCTATAAAACTACACAGCTAATATCAAGATTGATTGTCATGTTCCTTAAATAATATAATGCATATCTCACATACCCTGTTATCAGAGAAAATGTGTCAATCTGGTTTTGTCATGTGTATTTTATTTATTTCCTTAATTTTAGCACATATTTAGAACACAACTTGGAAAGGAAAATTACAGCTAGGCTGACTTCTGGTGTGTTTTTGTATTGTTAACTATGAAGCGAGTGAGAAGTCTGAAGAATAACAAAAATTCAAAACAAATTCAAAACAAATTCAAAAACTGAATTGTTGACCAGTTGAATATCCGCTATGGACATTGACATGGACATGAATATATCCCGAAATAAGGCATGTCATACATTCCATGCAAACAGTAAACAGCATAAACTTCTTTGATTATCTCACTAACCAGATGCTCTTTGGGCAGGCGCTGTGTTCTTGATCCTTCTTAATTAGCAAAAGAGTCGGAAAGAATTTTAGCAGAACAATGAAAACACTAACTGTTACAAGCTTTAAAGGTAAAAGTGTAAGAAGTACTGACAAGAAATTATAATTATTGATCTACAAGGCTGACACCTTCTAGATAGTATTTGATAATAACAATTAGCAACCAGAAAATAGAAGACTAGCATACAAAGTTCAAGACCTTGTATATGGATCTTAAACAGTAGACTTCCAAAATATGGAGATTATGTATTAGGCATGATGGTATATCCATAAATTTGACAAAATGGTGTGACTGATCAGAAATGTGCTTCTGTTGCCTCTAACATTGACTATTGGAAAGGTCAAAATAAAAACAAGGTACACATGTCAATATCTTTTGTCATTCAAAAAGTATAGTACAGTGGCAAAATCAATAATCAATCGTGTGAGAGGAATGATTCGCCAGTGGGCCATTGTGGTGTATGATCAGTGTGGTCAGCCTTTTTGTCGATGCAATGGTCAGAATTGACTGGTCCTGGTCCATTAATAAAGATTTAACAAAGAGCACCCAAGTTGCTGTAAGAGTATTGTATCATCAGTATAGGGTTCTATATGTTACTGCTTGATTTCTTCATATTCATGTTCGAGAGGTATAACTCGGCAGATAAGAGTCCACAAAAAAGAAATGCACAGTTTATACACAATATTGCCTTAGCATCTTATAGTGGAGAAGGATTTCGGCGATAACTACCCATGAATAGCAAAGCACATTCTTTCTTTATTCTATTATACAATATTAGAGAGATCTTCAACATGCCATCCTCAAACATCCCCACGGAAAATAAACAAAGAAGGAACGCCCCATGCACAGTTAAGAATGCCGTTGAAGTAATAAAATGCATACCGAAGTACCCGTTCCCTTAGCATGTGATCTGGATTTCTTTCCAAAGAGAAGTGTCTTAATCCACCTTCCAGGAGATTTTCCCATCAGCGGAGGTCCAAGATCTCAAAACCCCGCAGATACCCTGAAAGAAACCGGATCAGTACGCAGGGTTGGAGAAAATTGGTCTAGCAGCAGAACGATTAATACCAAAGAGAAACTGGTAAGTTTTAATTGCTAAAGCTCGCCGGCATGTGTTCAAGTAATAGGTACCAGAGCAAATTCCACATCAAAAAACAGGTACATCTGTCGAATTATTCGATCCAACAGGAAGAAGAAGAAGCGGGGTCAGACTTTAGATTCAAGAAACAGAAGAATTCAAGAAACAGAAAAACCTCCAAGAACCGGAACATGAGTGGTCAGGTCGATCAAAAACCCAAGCAGATCTCAGTCCCCGCACTTAGACTAACCACAGTGCATCCGCTTACCCTTTGAGAATGCAAGGAAAAACCTAAGAGTCAAAGAACAAGCAAGCACAGAGGCCAATTCGAGGAGGAAACGCAACCCTAATCTTGATGTCAGCGGTCTGATACTCAACCTAGCAACCTAGAAGCCACTGCAAAAGGGAAATGAGATCAAGATTCAGCAAGAAAAAGAAATGCACAAGGAGCGCCGTCCACAAAGAAAGTGCGTGCGGATCGAAAGGGATCAAAGATACCGGCCAGATCTTGGAAAACTCACCGGAGAAATCTCCAGCGACGAGCGTATCGCAGGCCTCAGCTCTCTTTCTAGTACGTCGATTCCCCCTCCTCCACCTCTTTCATTCCTCCTCCCGTCAAGAGTGAAGAAGGATGAGAGGAAAGAGCGAGGCCACAAAGGAAAAGAGGAAGACAAACCGCAGACTGAGAAGATAATTAAGGACAGAACACTCTTTTTTGTTCCTCCTAAAGACACCAACAGAAATAATGAATCGAAAGAGGGAAAGGAAAGAGAGCAATAAAGAAACGAAAAGAAAAAGCACGACACACACCTCCAAGCAGCTGCTTCTGCTCATTCAGGATTCGTCTTAACCGGGGGATGTGTCGAGCTATTATTCGTTCAGTTCGTGTGGGATCCATCGGAGGTGAAATATGCGAGCAGATTGGTGTTTGTCGAAAGACAGACGAACCCCAACTATCATTTTTGGACCTTGGAATTTCACTCATCCGACGTGGCGCAATATTCACCTTAGGTAGGTTGAACCCGCGGGGGACGGATTGTACAAAATACAAAAGAACAGAGAAATCTCTTTGACGGACGTGCCGCCACAGGTCAGCGGCGCGAAGTGAAGTGTCGTTTTCGCACGTTGCCATTCCGAAAGCACGAACCAGCTAACAATAATAAATCTCATTAAGGTGGTGGTTGATGGAGGGAGTGGGAGGAGGAACTATGCAACCTGGCTATCGCACATCTTGCTTGGCCTACCCACCAAAACAAGGGCGGGGGCGGACTTGCAGGCTCAGCAGAGTCGCCTAGTTATAGACTCATTCGTAACTCCTCGGAACGGTGGCTCTCCGGCTCGGTTCTGATCATCCCTATTCCCTTGAGATTAAAAGGCAACCACGTGTTGCGATCTCAATCCAAGAAGAAAACAACAAACCATTGCGTACGTTGATGGAACCCCTGATCTCCCAAGCGGGACTCTGATGTGAAGGATGGATGGATGACTTTGCAATCGATTTGAGATCCTAACAATAGGATGTGTCAGCATGACAGCAGCTTTAAGGGTGAGACTACAGAAGCATCTTAAACGTCAGCGTCACTCACTCGATTTAAGATTTTGTCAATAGGATGACAGCAGCTTTAGCGGTGGGATTACAGAAGCATCTTCGATGTCGGGGCCACTTTGTGTAGATGATCATGGAATGGTCGTGTAACTTTATGTTGGAGCAGGGCGACTCGACGTGTTTCGGTGGGTGGTCTTCTTCAATGCGGTGGGGAACAAATTGTCCAATCCCATACATAAATGTCCTCGTCATCCGCCTGCCTGCATGCATGCCTACCTAATCTCTGCAGGCAAAAAATACAAAGTAAAGAAAGGAAGTGGCATCCTCACCGTAACAGATGTAGTAAGCAAAATATAATCCAGACACCAACTACTGCTCCTACTACCACAGCAGAAGAAAGCAGGCGGCGACAGAGCATTAGCCAATTGAATGGGACGGGGCTTTGCCGCTCGACCGTTGCCATCACTAAACTGCCTCGCCTTGACATTTCAACAACTCTCCTCGTTCGAACGATCCCTCAGATCGTCCGCCTGTGAAAGTTCTCTTGGTGCCGACAAAGCCGTATCCATCTTAATTACCACGAGCAGGCAGTAGCAGCAACAAAGAGCTCCACCGCCGGCCTTTCTGCTTGCGTTGGCGCCACCTGCACCACCGTCTCACACGGCCTCTGAAGGCTCTCCTCCTCCTAATTGCTTGTGTGCGCTGCCTCGTAATGCTCCTCTGCTCCCCCACGGGTGACTGCTGATAAATAGCACCTTTGACTGTAAAAAAGAAATGAGTGCTTATACTTTGGATAGCAATAGCAAATTTGACAAAAGAAAAGCAGAACAGGACTAGCCAGAATATGGGGCAAATTTATTTAGAAAATTTTATATTAATTGGTTTTGTTCAGATGTTTCTCCTCTATTGAAAAAAATTTTATTCATTTTTTATAAATCCTAATTTTAGTCTCCTATTCCAATTTTTTTTTAATTCTCTAAATCAATTCATTGAATCAGTTCAGATCAATATACTGGTTCAAGTCAACCACCCTCCTCTCTTTTTTTTTCTTCGCCTCTTTCTCATCTTTTACGGATAACACATAGGGAAGAGAGAAGTGAAAAAAGAAAAGAGGGAAGAAGTGAAAAAAGGTCAAATTTAACCAGTTTGGTTTAATCCGTCATAACAAAACCACCCAATAAAACTGAAAGATCAAGAACATATTTATCCATATTATAAAAAAAAAAACGTCCCTCGATAAATTCTCCATAGTGGAGCGACATCCGGTAAAACAAATTAGCGAAGGTTTTCCTGAGTAATTTTTTAAAAAAATTTCTTCACTTGTAAACTTGTGTCTCAAGAATGATCAAGTATACAAGGCTAATATCAACTCATTTTAGTTTACATTGTACCAGCTTCGGAACTACTGGTCTCTGGACATTATGCAGACTACACGTTACTTTTTTTCCCAATGCATTGGAATAATCTTGCTTCTTATTGACAAAGGCCACAAATTACTGAACATCCATAACAGGTGTTGTTAGCTGGTCAGGTTCATATCAAAATAAACTTGTTTATGGTTCTCTAGGCCAGAGCCCGGCAGACCAAGTCTTAGCCAATCAGCTCTTTCTATGATTTTACAGGCTGGCCCAAAACAAGGACTAGCTATAGCTTAGCATCTTAACAACCCTAGGCAGTTTAGGTACAACTTAGCATCCCACCAGATCCATAGTCATATGTTCCACAACTTGTGTGATGCAGAATTGGTATTTAAATCTAAAACCAGATCAACATAAGCTCCCCTTCCCCCTCCCCCTCACCCTCCCCCCTGACAACAATTGCAAAAGAAACTTGTTACCGTGGAGCAGTAAATTAGTAATAGGTATATGCCGAAATGGCATATACATCTATGCGCTCTTGCATAGAGAGACAGTAGAGATCAAATGATCAATACAGCAATGAAGTACCTTTAAATTGTTCTGTGATGTTTCACTTGGACTAGAAGATGGCTGGCCTAGTTCTGCAGTATCATCACCCACACCATCATGTATTTCTTTGGACAAAATCTTCTGAAACCTGAATCAGCAAGTTGCTCATTAGCAAATTATCTTAATGGTTTTAAGAAACATTTCTGAAGAACATAAAGGATGACAAAAGATGCAATGGAAGAGATAGTATCTAGATATATACATGAAAGCAATATGTGATGAGTGTGCTTCATCTAGTTCTTATCCTCTCAACAGAAGCGCACCAAGCCACATTTGTGATCAGAAATTAAAGATCTAGATATGAGTTTATGAATTAATTGACCGCTTGGTAATACAAAAAGATTTTGCTTTTAGAAACTAACCTTTGAACCTCAACCACTGCAGCACATTCTAGGCTAAAACTGATAAATCTTTAAAATCATTCCTTCAAGTCTTTAATTTGTTGCCTAAATTTCTTATATATTTCCCACAAATAATTTATAACTCCCATTGATATAAAAATATCTTCATTTATAGATATTCATAACTACCGGTTCATGATGTTTTTAAATCAGTACTGAAGCTTCCAGCCAAAAATGATCCAAGGAATCTGTTATTTATCATGTTTGTTCTGTCTATATACTGCTGGAAGAGCATAATCCTTATGCTATCATTAAAGTCACACAAAGAAACTCCTAATTTGTCAATATGATACAAGCAATGTGAATTGTATGATTTCACTATTATCTGTCTTTGTTTACCTCAGTCTAGCAAAACAACCAGTTATGCGTGATACTTGAATAAGATACGTCTTTTTTAATTATGCACTTCATACTAATCAGCACAGACCTCAAAAAGTTAGAAAAACCAGTAAGCCGTGTAATCTTACAAGATAACTACTCGAGGACTTAATAACTCCTTTTGTGTGCCTGTCTTGGTAATACAAGATCTGTAGGCATAAAGGTATTCCTCAACCAAAATCCTCTTCCCTTATGTATACGAAGTCCATCCAACTTAACAAAGTAATAAATCTGTTGAGGAGGCATTAGAATGGTAGTACCACTACCACGAGAGCCTTTGTGATGTGTGTGTCTGCATAAACAAGGTGAAATGTGATTTCCCACAGCTGCTTGCTTGATGAAGCAGAGAGAGAGAGAGAGAGAGAGAGAGAGAGAGGGCCTCTGGACACCACACTATGCGAGCATAGACCTCATGTGCGCATGCCAGACGAAGGGTGTGGGAGTGTGCACTGGACCTCTGCAACTTGGCCTCTCATGTATTAGCAGTAGAAACAAGCTGCTCTCGCCACTCCTCTCCTCTCCTCTCCTCTCTCTCCTGTATCACTAATCTCCCCAGATTGCATACATGTTGGATTCACTCTCTTAGTACAATTTCCCACATGTTGAAATGTCGCTAGCACAAAAAAACACTCCACTCTCGGATGTAATGAATTGAATTTTCTTTTATCGATCAATATCCAGAGCTAAAATGTTAACGGGAATTACACGATTAGATGTTTGTGTTTGGTATGAACAAGTTGCTTGGGACAAGCGCAACATAGGGTCTGCCTAATCACTCTTGTTATGGCAACAGTACCTACCCCAAGTGAGGCAACGGGCTCTATATGTGATTGCTTGAAGTCTAATATGGACAATTATAACATAATGCATGTATTTGCAAATTCATCTAATATGGACAATAATGACATAATGCATGTATTCTCAAATCCATCTAATATGGACAATTATAACATAATGCATGTATTCTCAAATCCATCTAATATGGACAATTATAACATAATGCATGTATTCCCAATCAAATTGTTTCCTTTATTGCTTCAGTTAACATAATATATTTCACTTTGGTGGTTGAAAGCGCAATTGTAGATTGTAGCCTAGCTTTCCAACTCATTGTCGCATCACCTATAGTGGAGACTTAGACGGTAATGGATATCCTTTTGTCGAGATCCCAACATAATCAGAATTAAAAAAATCTACAAGCGAGACATTAGTTCCCCTAAATAGTAAACAAGTCTTGAGTTCCCCATAGGTACCAAAAACCCATTTAACAACACGATGATGATCTCCACGGAGAAAACCCAAAAAATTTGCTTTGATAACCAAATTTTGATCAATGTTGACCAAAGTTGACCATGGTCAACTTCTCTTACTCTCTTCTCCATAGTTGCTGCACTGAGAACAGTGACCAGCCAATGGTGGAGATCGGTGATCAGAGGTCTCGCTGGAGAAGCTTCGACATCGAAGACGAGAATCAATTGGCTGGAGTGGGAGATCTCTCATGTCTTCTTCACACTGCCTTCCTCACCCCTTCTTTGTGATGTTCCCTGCTACATTTATAGGAGCGAGGGAAGGATTGCGAGTGGAGAGGAAGATGGTCCGACGACTCCTCGTCAGTTCCTTGTCACCATCCTGTCACGACCTTAGCTGGAATTGCCTAAGGCGTGCGGCACCCTTGCGGCCAAAGACGCGAACTTAGCTTGCGTTGCCTAAGTCGCGCTTCGCCCTTGCGATCTTGCTCCGCAAGGATCAGCCCACTTTGTAACCTCTCGCAGGTCCCGAAGGACCTGTAAAAGAGAAAGAAGTTAGTTCGAAAGAACGAGCAACGGACAAGTCCCGAAGTCTCGCGAAAAGGGAAGCTTTACAAGCAATTCGACGAACACCTTGTGTACACAAGAGAAAAGAGGGAGAGGGAGAAAAACAAGGCTTTCAAGGATGAACGAACAGCTGCAAGCCCACAAACAGCCGCTCACCTGGTCCCGGGCGCAAAACCAAGTTCCCGTAAAGGTCACGTGCGAACTTGCGAAAGAGTGTTCAACGCCCGGTATATAACCGAAGCCCCATCCAGCCCTGTGCCACCCTGACACGGACTTAGCTGGTTTTGCCTAAGTCGTGCGGCACCCTTACGCGTCCGTCCACAAAGGTCAGCCTCCCCGAAGCCTCCCATTGTCCCTTAGGACCAACAAAAGAGAGAACGGGTTAAAGAGAACGCCTCAATCGGGATCCACAAGCAAACATGTCCGAAAAACACTTCATAGACAATGCAAATTACAAACAGACTTTACAAGCTCTGAACAGTGGCACAACAAAGGGTAAAATGGTCCATTACAGACCGAAAAGCTCTCGCACGTGTCCACATGACACAACCTTTATTTACAAGCCTAAAGAGGCCACCAACCCAACTAAAATGGGACTATTAAGCCTTCGGCCGCCCCTTTACATTCTGTACAAGGCATGAACATGCCAACAGACACGGACAGATATAAGCATTACATCAAACACCTTGTTTAGAAGTTTGTCCGTGACATTCTCCCCCACTTATCCCTTCGACGTCCTCGTCGAAGCCGTTGTGAACACTGCAACTCTTCGCCTTTGCTGAGTCTTCAATCTTCTGCTCCAGCTGCAATGCGCCTCCTGGCTCCCAGCTGCTCTCCGCTGCTGTTTTTGAATAGTCGAACCTTTGATCCGCCATGCTGCTTCAACTCACCAATGACTCTGACTCTGGTGTGGGGTTGGCTGAGTTATGTTGATCCTCTTTGATTCCTGCGGATCCACCAAATGAAGGAAAAGACCATTCTTACTGCGCCAGTTTCTCAAAATTTCCACATGCTGCTTGAACTGGGTGGATGCTTGTTGGAGCTTTAACGAGCATCGCCTCGCAAACTTCTGAAGTTTTGGGTCCTTCCTCCACAAAATCTGCTCATTGACTCTTCTTTCAGTTAGTTGTCACATCCAAGTAGGTTCGCATCACTTCCGCTTTCGATTGGCATTTCGTTGGGAAATGAAGCGGACAATCTACTCTCAGTAGCACTGATCACCGTTGGTGAGGATTTGACAACTATTGTCTTCCATTATCTTCGAAGGGTCTTTGAACTTGTGCAGCGCTCCTCTGCTGGATAGATAAGAGAATTGGGGTACTCGGTTTCGCCCATTCTCTTAAGGATTGAGAAGGCAAAGGTTACTTGACTCCGCCCGCCTCCTCGAGGTTGTACTTCATGCATCGAGCTGGTTACTGGCCTTCGCCTGCTCTTTGCTCACACTTCTGAAGCACTTGAAGTGTTTGCACTCCTTGCGTTGAGTTAGCTACTGTGATTCACCTTCTCAATGCCATTGAACTTCTGGAATGCAGGAAGTTTTCACCCCAACTTGGAGTAATTCTCTGATAGATGAGGTCGCCTCTGGGATTGTACCGTCTTCTCCATCAACCCTGCCGCCTACTCCACTGAGTAGCAAAGGTACAACACCGCGTATTGCCTTCTTCGTTCCTTGGTCGTGCACTCTTGCATGACCCGAAGTCCTTCACTTACGGCAATCTTGATGAGAAACTTGTTGACACCGGTCTTACGAAGTTCCTCGGCCTCTGCCCTTCAGCCTTGTCTCGGTACTTGGAGATTGCCTCTGCATGCTCCACCTCCTCGGCCCCTTTCACGACCAAGTGCTCTCCCTCCATGAGAGCAAGGGATCAATGACTTTCACGGAAGTCCCGCCTCTGCGGTACCATGGCGCTGCCATGCCCATGGCCCTACTATCCATCTCCTCGCATCTGTATCCTTTTTCTTCACGATCAGTAGATATGTCTCCGTGGCACTCCTCTGAGTCCACCTCCATTCTGACTGATGCTTGATTTTGGGTAGCTAAGTCCCGCTGGACTCGTCGTCGCTTCCTCGCCCCTTTCGACCTCCTGCTTCAACACCTCTGTGTTCTCCAAGCAGTCTGTTTGGTCGATAGAAAGACAGACTACAACTCCCATGCATGGCCTCTGCCATCACATTGTAGGGTTTGCACCGATTCTGTTCTCCATAGCTTCCTTGGTAGCAACGTTCGCTTACTCGGCCTTGTCCTCTGACTTGCCGGGCTCCCTTAAGCGAATATGAGCTCTGGAGCAGTCCAACTCTCCAGCTGCTTCGATCATACCTCTGCATGATCAAGTCCCTCCCATGGGACTCACTGGTACTTGCATTCGAACTTTTCCCTTAGTGGAACACAGCCCCCATATGCTGATGACCAAGGTTTCCATTCGATGCAAAATTCGATGCACGCCCGGAAGACCCGCCTCTGCGGTACCATGGCCTTCACTCCTTGAATCCATAGCCCTTCTTGCCGTCGTGTTGTTCACCGAAGTGGAGCTTCCAGTAGCTCCCGGTCATACCTCCATATGATCTCATCCCTTACGGGACTATGTCGTGTGTGTCGCATTGCCACGAACTGTTCCACCACGATCCGCTGCACCATGTCGCCTCCTGGTGACATCTCCATTGCATTCTGATCCTTGTGGAATAAACTCGAATTGTGAACCCTCCATGTGTGGCCTCTGCCAATACATCGTAGGGTCTCCTCCACCTTCGATTTTGTTCGCTCCTTTGGCAATCGACCTTCATCCACCCACTCTTGGGTCACACCTAGATGAAGCACCGCTCTAGGACAGTCCGTCGCCTAGTAGCTCCCGAAGTCTACCGACTTCACTGTAATTTGTGCACCATTGTCTGGATCCTGGGCCTCTACCCCTACCAGCACAATCTCCGCTGCACACCGCTTCCTTCATAGCAACTCGAATAGCAACACTGTGGCATACTCTTCAAGAGTACCCGCCTCTGCGTCCTCTTGCCCCGTGCTAAGGCTTTCTGAACCCAACTTCGCCTCTGCAAATTGAGTCGCCTTAGTTCCTCCATCAAATGCTTCTCTGAGATAAGGTGCATGTGCCCCGAAGCTCCCTTCGTCTTTGGCACCATGCAAGATGAGTCTGCTCCGTCAGAATGAAGGACCCATGGAACAACATGATCCTATTATTTCCTCTGCAAGAGTTCATGTCCTTGACCTCTGTCTAAGGAAAGCATTGTGCCTCTGCTCCACGTTCCAACTTCTATGCTGGCTCCCTTCATGCGGCTTGGGTACTTCGCCAAGTTACACCCAAGTTGCTCCACTCCTCGTTTTTGCATTGAGTCGATGGTGGCCCTCGTGCCCACCATTCCACGGGTCAGCCCTCCCTTGAGTCCGATCTCCACATCGACTCCAAGTATGCCTTCATTTAAGTTGCTTTAGGTCGCTCCCCCACTTGATCTCGCAATGCATCCACCAATGCATTCTCTCGAGCGAGATCATGCGGCAACTCCTCGCTGCTTGCTCGGTCCATTGAGCTTCGTGGAGTTGTTGTTTGTGAGGTACTCCTCCTCAACATGTGAAGTCTGTCTCACATGATTCTCCCTCTGGAGTGCCGAGACTTATCCCTCCTGGATAACTATCCCGTTGGAGCAACATCTCTCTTCGTTTCGGAGACCACCATCCCCTTGGACTACTCCGCTCTGCTGAACAAACTGTGCACTGTTCTGCCTCCTGCAAACGCACTTGCTAGATTGCGACTCCATGTCAATACAGCCCCCGCTGCACCCCTCAAGGCCTAGCAACATGCTGAACTCGTTGCACACTTTAGCCTCCGACGAACGTATCCTTCACATGCCGAAGAGAAAGTTTCAATGCTCCATGGCGCCGAGTTTCGGTCGCCTTGGGATGGCCACAAACATTCCGTCGTCCGCATACAAGCCCATGCATGAGTACCAAATTCTTCGAGTTAGCAATTCCCCTCACCTCTGTGAGCTTTGCATAACTCTTTTGGTCGTTGAGCAACTCATTCCACCTTGCATGGTCTCATTCTTGCCAAGCGCCTCGCTTGCCTAGAGCACCATCAAGTATAGTTGTCAACGTTGAGCCGTAGCTCAAACTCAGCCATCCCAACCTTTATGCGCTTCAAATTCTTCCAAGCTTGCCTGTTCTCGTGGTGCCTCTTGCGCGAAGGGTTGGCCATTCCTCTGAATGCCAATCTCAGATGCCCGCTCCTCTGAGCGACTCTTTTCCCTACATCTCCATGCCCGTTTTCCCTCAAACGGTCGCGCGTGTGCTGACTGCCCTCAACGCAGCCCCGCTAGGTCCCCCACGTTTGCATGTCAAGTGTTTCTATGAGTGCTTGTCCCGCTCTGATACCATATGACACGGACTTAGCTGGTTTTGCCTAAGTCGTGCGGCACCCTTGCGCGTTCGTCCTCAAAGGTCAGCCTCTCCGAAGCCTCCCATTGTCCCTTAGGACCAACAAAAGAGAGAACGGGTTAAAGAGAACGCCTCAATCGGGATCCACAAGCAAACATGTCCGAAAAACACTTCATAGACAATGCAAATTACAAACAAACTTTACAAGCTCTGAACAGTGGCACAACAAAGGGTAAAATGGTCCATTACAGACCGAAAAGCTCTCGCACGTGTCCACATGACACAACCTTTATTTACAAGCCTAAAGAGGCCACCAACCCAACTAAAATGGGACTATTAAGCCTTCGGCCGCCCCTTTACATTCTATACAAGGCATGAACATGCCAACAGACACGGACAGATATAAGCATTACATCAAACACCTTGTTTAGAAGTTTGTCCGTGACAACCCGGGGGGTTCCTGGGGTCTGAGATGGCTGACATTTTGGTGAGCGGAGGCAGCTCTCCGCTCACCTCCCGCGGCACGCGAAAACGGAGCTGTTTTGGGGCTGTTTTGCTCGGTTCGGTGAGCGGTCGCTTTGCAACGCTGCAGCTTGTTCGAACTTACATATTTACAAGCAAAATGACCCAAAACCATGAGAAAACATGCTGTCAAGCAGCTGTACATGCAGGTGTGAGCGACGAACGGTTCGTTGAACGAAGTTGTTGCGGGTGCGCGACGACCGTTCGTGACATTCTCCCCCACTTAAACTGTCGACGCCCTCGTCGACGCTTGTTGGTAGTTGTTGATGACTTTTTCTTCATGTCGCAGGGCGTCTTCAGGCTCCCAACTGGCTTCAGTTCGGGGAAGCTTTCGCCACTTCACCAAGTACTCTGTCTGCTCCGCTCCGCTGGGTAGCTTTATCTTACGATCCGCCAGAATGGTTTCCACTCGCTTCTCGTAGGAGGCTGTGATGGGAGGAAGCCAAGTTGGAACACTTCGAGAAGTATCTTGCGGATCCGAATGGTAGGCTTTCAGGTTGCTGGCGTGAAGAACGTTGTGAATTTTGAACCACGCCGGCAGCTGCAACTTGTAGGACACATTGCCTACCCTGCTGATAATTGGGAAGGGCCCTTCATACTTACGCACCAATCCTTTGTGAACTCTGTTCCTGAAGAATTGGAGTGATGCTGGTTGGAGCTTTACCAACACCAAATCGCCAACTTTGAACTCTTGTGGTCGCCTTCCCAAGTCTGCCCACTTCTTCATCCGTTTTGCCGCCTTCTCCAAGTAAGCTCGCGCAATATCGGCATTTCGATGCCACTCCTTTGCGAAATGATAGGCTGATGGACTACTCGCAGTATACCCAATTGCCATTGTGTGCGGAGTCGACGGTTGTTGTCCTGTGACAATTTCGAAGGGGCTCTTGTTGGATGCAGAGCTCCGTTGCAAGTTGTAGGAGAATTGGGCGATGTCCAACAGCTTCACCCAATCTCGTTGATTGGCACTCACGTAGTGCCGGAGATACTGCTCCAAGAGCGAATTTATTCTTTCAGTCTGGCCATCCGTCTGGGGGTGGAGGCTTGTAGAGAAGTATAACTTTGACCCCAACAATTTGAATAGCTCGGTCCAGAATCGTCCCAGGAACCGAGCGTCTCGATCACTAATGATATTGTGTGGGACTCCCCAATACTTCACTACGCCCTTCATCATCAGTCTGGCCGCCTCTTCAGCTGAACAGTGTAGGGGAGCAGCAATGAAAGTTGCATACTTTGAAAACCGATCGACCACCACGAGTATCGATCCAAGTCCCCCTACAGGTGGCAAGCTTGATATGAAGTCCAAGGAAATGCTCTCCCATGGCCTTTCTAGTACGGGCAACGACTCCAAAAGTCCCACCGGCTTCCGCTGCTCCACCTTGTCTTGTTGGCAAGTAAGGCATGTTCGAACATACTCCTCCACATCAATCCCCATCTTTGGCCAGTAGAAGGCCCTCTCCACGAGAGCCAACGTTCTGTGAATGCCGGGGTGTCCAGCCCAAAGGGAATCGTGACACTCTTTTAAGAGTTCACGCCTTAAATTATCCACTCGGGGAACATAAACCCTATTCCCTTTTGTGTAAACAAGTCCCTCCTGGACCCAAAATCGTCGTGCCTTGCCTTCTTTGATGAGCTGCATCAGGATAACTGCCTGGGGATCACTATACAGTCCATCTCTGATTCGGGAAAGGAAGTTGGAGTGCAACTGACTTGCTTGGCCTCTGCCCTCTAGTTGTGCAGCATTCACGCATTCCACTTTCCGACTCAGCACATCGGCCACGACATTCGCCTTCCCGGGCTTGTATTCCATTGCCATATCAAATTCAGCCAAGAAGTCCTGCCACCGTGCTTGCTTTGGGGAGAGCTTCTTCTGAGTTTAGAAATAACTCAGGGCGATGTTGTCTGTCCTCAGCACAAATCGCGACCCGAGAAGGTAGTGTCGCCAAACTCGTAGACAGTGGATCACTGCTGTCATCTCCTTCTCATGCACTGGATACCGCCTCTCGGTCTCGTTGAGTTTGCGGCTCTCGTAGGCCACCGGATGACTTTCCTGCATGAGTACTCCTCCAATAGCGAAGTCCGAAGCATCTGTGTGGACTTCAAAGGGCTCTCCATAGTTTGGCAATTTGAGCACTGGTTCTTCTAGGACAGCAGCCTTCAGGTCTTGGAATGCTATCTCACATTTGTCCGACCACTTCCAAGGCTGCTCCTTCTTCAGCGACTCCGTCAGTAGGGTTGCCCGCTTCGAATATCCGGCAATGAAGCGTCGATAGTAGTTGACGAAACCAAGGAAGGATCTCAACTCTGGCACCTTCTTTGGAGTTCGCCATTCCGCAACTGCTTGCACCTTCGACTTATCCATCCGAATGGAGAAATCACCGATTCGATGCCCCAAGAACAGGATCTCAGTTTGAGCAAAGTAGCATTTCTCCCTTTTTACGAACAACGTGTTCTCCCTGAGAACCTTGAAAATCGTCCGAAGGTGCTTGACATGCTCCTCGAGCGTTTGGCTGTGGACGATGATATCGTCCAAGTAGACGACCACGAACTTATCCAAATACTCCTTGAATAGCTGGTTCATGAGAGTACAGAATGTGGCCGGAGCGTTGGTTAAGCCAAAAGGCATCACCAAGAACTCAAACGCTCCATATATGGTCACACAAGTAGTCTTTGCTTCGTCGCCTTCAGCAATGCGCACCTGCCAATATCCCGACCGAAGGTCGAGTTTTGAGAAATACTTCGCCTTGCCCAATTGATTGAACACGTCCGCAATGAGCGGGATGGGATACTTGTTCTTCACTGTTACTTTGTTGAGGGCTCGGTAGTCGACGCATAATCGGAGGCTCCCATCTTGTTTCTTCTGGAAGAGAACTGGAGCTCCGAAAGGTGCTTTAGAGCTGCGGATGAGACCACCGCTTAGCAGTTCACCTAACTGCTTCCTGAGTTCTGTCAACTCTGGTGGGGGCATGCGGTAGGGTGGTCTTGCTGGAGGCTTCACTCTTGGCTCCAGCTCGATGCTGTGATCCACGCCTCTGCGTGGTGGGAGAGTCTTCGGCAACTCGGGTGGCATAACGTCTTTGAACTCTTTTAGGACGTTCGCCACCACAGCAGGTTCTTGAATGGCCTCCTTGTTGAGTGGCTCTAGCTTCATTGCAGCCACGAATGTCAGTTCGCCTTTTCGCACCCCTTTCTTCAATTGTAATGCCGAAAGGTGTTGGGGCTCCTTGGTTCCTTTCCGAGAGACGGGAACAACGCAGGGGTCGTCGCCTCCCATCATACATAGGGAATTCAAGAACGGCATCGGCACCAACTTTGCCGCGTGCATAAACTCCATTCCAAGAATCACTTGGAAGTCGTCCAGTGGCACGACCATCATGTTAGTGTTTCCGCTCCAAGTCCCGATTTTGATAGAACACCCTTCGCCAACCCGGAGATTCGCCTGGCCTCCGAGTTCACCGCTTTCATTCGGCTTGGTCTCTTCTCCAAGATCAACCCAAGTCGCTGTGCTTCATGATCGGTGATGAAGTTGTGGGTAGCACCCGTATCCACCATTGCACGGGTCGTTTGGCCATTTAGCTTGATGTCCACATACATCAGCTCGCTACTTCCTGCTTTTTGTGCCTTCGTCTTCATGTTCTCCCCCACTTGACCCCACATAGCGTTCAGCAAACGCATTGCTCCCATTCGGGGTCCTTGCGACTCCTCATCGTCGCTGCTGGATTCAGAACTGCTTGAGCTAAGGGCGACAGCTTTGCCCTTGTCCGATCGGGGAGGGTGGATGGAAGCCGTTAATGCATTGAGTGCCTGTTTTTGTGGGCACTCCCTTACCATGTACGGTCCTCCGCACAAGAAGCATCCTCCAGGTTTTGAGGCCTTGCCTTTTGGGTTTGGCCCTTTGTGGGAGCTCTTCTTCTTCTGTTCGCCCCCGAGCTCCTTCCCTCGAGAATGTTTTGGAGGGCGATTGCCTGAAGATTGTTTCCTTCTCGCTGGGTCTTCAGAGGAAACAAAGTCGGTGAGCCTTTCTGCAGCTGCAATTGCCCCGACTACATCGGTAACATTCCTTCGATTCAGCTCCTGTTGAGCCCATGGTTTCAAACCATCAAGGAAGTTGAACAACTTGCCCTTCTCGGACATGTCCTGTATGTCCAGCATTAGTGCAGAAAACTGCTTCACATAGTCTCGGATGGTGGTACTTTGGCGGAGTTGTCTCAACTTCCTTCTTGCGACGAACTCTGTGTTCTCCGGTAGGAACTGAGTTCTCAACTCCCGCTTCAAGTCTTCCTATGTGTCGACTCGACACCGACCTTGTTGGATTTCCTCCCAACGAGTTCGCCACCAAAGTTTTGCATCTCCATTCAGATACATTGTTGCTATAGAAACTTTGGTATCCTCAGAATCGGGCCTCGTAGCTCGGAAGTATTGCTCCATGTCGAACAGAAAGTTCTCGAGCTCCTTGGCATCTCTAGCCCCTCCGTATCCATGGGGCTCAGGTGCCCTCAAGTTTTGTGGCGGTGCAACGCGGGTGTTGCCTCCTCCCGCATTGAGCGTTCTTGTGAGCATAGCCACCTTTGCCGTGAGTTCCGCCACAACATCCTGTAAGTGCTGCACGGAGTCCTTGGTGTCATCAGACAGTCGGTCGACTAGGGCCTCGACCTTGTCGATCCTGGACTCCGCTTCCTCTTGCGAGCTCTCTACCCCAACAAGTCTTTGTTGGCCATGGTAGAGTTCCTCCATGCTCGCTTCCAGAACATCCAAGCAGGTTTCCGCCGTCGTGAGTCTCTCCTTATGACTCTTTTTCCCAGTTAGCGCACCAGATTGCGCTTCCTCCGCTCGCGGAGAGTTGCCAACTTCTCGCTCATCCTGTTCGCTGCCGCGATCCTCGTGAGCGGCTCCAACAGCATGAGAGCGAGTGTGCACATGCAGCCCACCTACGGCTGCTTGGGGCAAGGTTCCGGCTTGCCCCGTCTTGCTTGATTCGCCACGATGCTTTGCCATGGCGAAGTTGCGAAGTTCGTTCGCTGTTCGATCGAAGAGCTTGCCCGCTCTGATACCACAATGTCACGACCTTAGCTGGAATTGCCTAAGGCGTGCGGCACCCTTGCGGCCAAAGACGCGAACTTAGCTTGCGTTGCCTAAGTCGCGAGTCACTCTTGTGGCAAAGACGCGAACTTAGCTTGCGTTGCCTAAGTCGCGCTTCGCCCTTGCGATCTTGCTCCGCAATGATCAGCCCACTTTGTAACCTCTCGCAGGTCCCGAAGGACCTGTAAAAGAGAAAGAAGTTAGTTCGAAAGAACGAGCAACGGACAAGTCTCGAAGTCTCGCGAAAAGGGAAGCTTTACAAGCAATTCGACGAACACCTTGTGTGCACAAGAGAAAAGAGGGAGAGGGAGAAAAACAAGGCTTTCAAGGATGAACGAACAGCTGCAAGCCCACAAATTGCCGCTCACCTAGTCCCGGGCGCAAAACCAAGTTCCCGTAAAGGTCACGTGCGAACTTGCGAAAGAGTGTTCAACGCCCGGTATATAACCGAAGCCCCATCCAGCCCTGTGCCACCCGGGGGGTTCCTGGGGTCTGAGATGGCTGACATTTTGGTAAGCGGAGGCAGCTCTCCGCTCACCTCCCGCGGCACGTGAAAACGGAGCTGTTTTGGGGCTGTTTTGCTCGGTTCGGTGAGCGGTCGCTTTGCAACGCTGCAGCTTGTTCGAACTTACATATTTACAAGCAAAATGACCCAAAACCATGAGAAAACATGTTGTCAAGCAGTTGTACATGCAGGTGTGAGCGACGAACGGTTCGTTGAACGAAGTTGTTGCGGGTGCGCGACGACCGTTCGTGACAGTCCGCTACCCGCAAGAGGAATGATGGCTAATGGTTTCCACATTACCATAGCTCCACACACGATCATAGTGTGAAACAGTCAAGGGAGGCAGTGAGGACATCATTCATGGGCGGTGATGGATCGATACAATCGAAATCCAACCATTAACGATTGATACAAGTTGATAATGATCATGTTTTGACTATATCGCTCGATACAAGGGGTGTACCGAGAGGCACACTCTTGCCTGGTATGTATCGGGACTGGTCCACATACTATTTGTCTGACAGACTAATACGACCACCCATTCATACTGTATTGGGTGATACAACTTACCTTATTTTCGACACATAATCTACTATCTCAACTCGTATCTTTGTAGATGATTCAAGATTAATGAAAGCAAAGGCAGACTGTGTGACAAAGTTGCTCCTCAATGATCCAAAAAAAATAAATTCGTTATCTCACCCTAAAAACCTATAATTACTATCCATTTACAACTCATTTGCACTTTACTCATTGAAATTGAATTGAATTTGCATTAAATTAGGATTAAAAGGATTAAAGGAATTTTTAGCCATTTTCTAGCAATTTTCCAAAAAAATTGTTACATACCGATGTACCACCAACATACAATATGCTAGAACCAACATGTACATACCGGTCCGATCTGGGACCACCATGCCAATCGGCAGGAGATGGCAAACCTTGATATAAACCTTGTTATGACATGGGTCTTATATGAATGATAGCCCAATAGATGAACTAAAAATAACCTATATAACATATACTATCTAAGCACACAATTAAACCACAAGCAATCATTTAAAAATTGCATTCTTTGACCTAATCATTTCAGATGTTGTACTTTGAATTTATGATGGAACTATCAAACTTTGGATAATAATAACCCAAAATTTGGACAAGAAAGGACATATCAACCGTATAAGTGATTATATTTTCACTTATCAAAGAGTTTCAATATATAATATTTTTGGTCATTCGGGCAATGGTTCTATCAGCACAAAATTAGTCCATTATGGAATACAGGAATTTGTTTTAAGAATAAGAATTTTTAAAAATTATCATAGATCTAGGGTACATTCAGCTTAGAATCTGATCTCTAACCAAGACCTGATGGCAGATCCTGACGTGAAATTTAAAACATTGCATTACAGATTAAAGATTAAACTTTTGAACAGGCCTATAGCATTCTCTTGGGCCTATGATTTACATTTAACATTGATTCCTAATTATGAAACATTCTTGTACTTCCAAACATGATATGCAAACAGAAGAAACAATCAGGGAAGACTTTCAGACACAATTTAAGTTAGTCCTATAAAAAAATGACAGTGCATCAGAATCTCTACCTTCCTGTAACCAGCATTTTGAGAATTGTAAATTCAGCACCTAATTATGGTTTGACACACTAAAGAGAAAAAAATACATTTTCTATCCAAATAGACCAAGATAAACAAGAATATTTAGCTTTAAAGAGATATCAACATGACTAAATAAAAAGCTGAGATATGTTTACAGAAAGGAATATCAATGGATATGACATTTACCACAGTCTTCGCTTGACTGAACTCTTAGCAACTTTAAGTCCAGTAAAGGTACATCTAACAATTCTTCCCTGGGCTACTGCTTGTAACTTGACAATTCCCTCCATAGCATGTAGAGTTGCGACAGCTTGTCTTCTAACCAGATGCCCATGAATTAGCGCCTGCAACCTGATAATACCTTTCAGGGCACGAAAGGCCCTGCATGCCTGCACCAAATATATGCAACAATTATCAAGTCATAAAGTAGGCAATTCATTTGCAGCAAAATCTGAATTAAGGGATGTAAAAGCATTATGAATATGCCAGCTAACGTTCATTGGTAGTGTCAAGCATCTTTTATTGAACGAATCACAGGTCATTCATCCAATAGAAAGTATACACTTCTTGCATTTTGATTAAGATAAAATAGTTACAACAAAAAAAGTTACCAGATAACCACGGAAGGCTGCCTGTGCCTTTGTAGCAGCCTGCTCTTCTATACCATTGTTAGTTTCTTTTGATGAGGTGGATTCTATGATTGCTTGACTTACGTGTGAAGTGACCAGTGCAATATCACCTAATTTTGATGATTCCTCCTTGTCCAAAGTTGAGATTAAGTCCACTCACTGGTGCTGGTTCAGAAATCAGTGGAGAATTCACAGCCAATACAGGTTCTCCTTCTCCTTAATTATACCCTCTATCGTTAGCAGATTTCTGCAGATAACAAATGGAATCATTTAGGTTTCTGTACTCAGAATGTTAAATAGGAGGAGCTTGACACACAATACAATTAACAAAGGAAACTGTGAACTAAAAATTAATTACTCACTCTTTTCCGAGGATAACAGAGGGGGTAATCCTCTGTTTAAAGAATTACTTAGGCAAAATACTCGGGCACTTCTCCACTATGAAGAAGAAAACAGCCACTAGGCTAAGGCCTTGGCAAAAACTAAATGTTAATATTGATGTCTAAAAAATGAACACTGTCAACACCTATGTTTTTTATTAGAGCAATTCCTTGAGTAGTTGCCATAACTTTAATGTCACATCCCCATGATGCTGGCTACAATTCATGGTCAGAAAATTTTGTAAACTTAATAGATAATTTACATTTGGACCCTAAATTTCAATGAAATTATAGTGTACACCCTCATAGATAATCACCCCCGGTATCAGGCAATTCTTGTAGGGTTTTGTTGCACCTTGCTTTTAGAATCCAGAAGCTTTTGTAACCCCTAAAGGTAATATAACATGAGTTGTCAGTGAACAAAAATACCCTCGAAATGGAAAATAAAAAAAAAAACCCCTGTAATTAGTTATTTACCTAATAAAAACAGTTTGCTACATTCATCCATGGCTGACTGTTAATAGGAGGGCACACCGTACTACTGAATATGAGTTACTAACGTAGAAGAGGAGAAAGAGGATAGGTTATATTAATTAAGAAAAAAGGAAACTGAAGGTGAAAGTTGGAAGAGAAAAGGTGAGGCAATGTAGTCTTGTGCGAAAAGGAGGCTATTTTGAGATTTTGTCAATACACTTTCAACAGAAACATTCAAACTCTTAAGAGAATATCCAGGTAATATTCCCTCTTGATTAGCATATTTCAACCACAAGAAGTGAAAATATAGTTGTCTAGGAAACCATGCAGTGTGAGATGTAATTAATGATGAGGGACGATGTACACCATAATTTTGAAAAAAATATTAGTGTGACAAATATTTTTTATTCTGATTTAGTTAGTTTCGTATATTCATAAACTCCTGGGAGGCCTATATCCATGCTTAGCACAGAAGTTTCTATAAAACTACACAGGTAACATCAAGCTTGATTTTCATGTTCCTTAAATAATATAATGCATATCTAACATACCCTGTTGTCAGAGAAAATGTGTTAATCTGGTTTTGTCATGTGTATTTATTTATTTCCTTAATTTTTGCACTAAGAACATAACTTGCAAAGGAAAATTACAGCTAGGCTGACTTCTGGTGTGTTTTGTATTGTTAACTATGAAGCAAGTGAGAAGTCTGAAGAATAAATTTTAAAAATTCAAAACAAATTCGAAAACTAAATTGTTGACCAGTTCAATATCTGCTATGGACATTGACATGGACATGCAGATATCGCAAAATAAGGCATGTCATACATTCCATGCAAACAGTAAACAGCATAAACTCCTTTGATTATCTCGCTAACCAGACCCTCTTTGGGCAGGCGCTGTGTTCTTGATCCTTCTTGATTAGCAAAACAGTTGGAAAGAATTGTAGCAGAACAATGAAAACACTAACTATTACAAGCTTTAATGGTAAACTGTTAGAAGTACTGACAAGAAATTATAACTATTGAACTACAAGGCTGACACCTTCGAGATAGTATTTGATATTAACAATTAGCAACCAGAAAATAGAAGACTAGCATACAAATTTCAGGACCTTGTATATGGATCTTAAACAATAGACTTCCAAAATATGGAGCTTATGCATTAGGCATGATGGAATATCCATAAATTTGACAAGATGGTGTGACTGATTAGAAATGTGCTTCTGATGCTGCTAACATTGACTATTGGAAAGGTCAAAATAAAAACAAGGTGCACATGTCAATATCTTTTGTCACTCAAAAAAGTATAGTGACAAAATCAATAATCAATCATGTAAGAGGGACGTTTCACCAGTGCGCCATTGTGGCGTATGATCAGTGTGGTCAGCCTTTTGTCAATGCAATGGTCAGAATTGACTAGTGTTGGTCCATTTATAAAGATTTAACAAAGAGTTTAACAGGTACCCAAGTTGCTGTAAGAGTATTGTATCATCAGTATAGGGTTCTATAAATTACTGCTTCATTTCGTCATATTCATGTTCGAGAGATCATCCAAATCGAGCAAAGATAATCTTATAGTGGGAACCCATTTTATTTGGATTTCAGAGCAATTGATTGTATAAAGATATTGAAGCTCATTGCAGTTCACAAGTTACAACAAAAATAGCATGCATATACATGAACGGAGACAAAGACTTGGTTGATGTGTTGATGCTAACAACTCTCAGAGACTTACAGAAGATGTACCTGCATTAATTGTTGACATGGCCAAAGCTCAATGTCAACACTTGTTGTCTGCACAATTTCATAGCCATAAGCCGACATAACATTTTCGAGCTCCTCTACAACAGCTTTTGTAATATCATTCTTCTGCTCGAAAGCATCACATATCCATATTGACCTTTGGCACAGTAGCTCTGATTAAAACATAAAAGCAGACTTGAGTTCTACATCACTCAGCCAAAGAAATATGATGTTTATGTACCAGTAAAATTGGAATGCACCAGGCAGGTCGGTAGCTCAAGAATTACTCAGTTGCACTATGTCATACATATGAAAACTTCTTTTTTTTTTTGCTGTAAAGAAGAAACTTTATTAACTCAAAGCTCGAGTACAAAAGATATCCTTTTTCATCAAAGGATACAAGTATAGAAAGACCAGGATGAAAATTTTATTTCCACAAAAAAGTGGACTTGAAAGTGCTAGAAAAAGTAGCCAACCAATTACCCGGCATGTTAATCTCCCTATACGTGTGTTTGAAAGAAATAGGGCAAAGGGTAAGAGAAATATGTTGAATGTCTCGGACTAACAATATAAGAACTTATCAACAATATTACAGAGCAAGATGGTAAAATTAGTAGTTTTATCAAATCCACCAACAAGGTTCCAGCACACAAATGCAGTTGAAGATTTACGGATAACTCTATCTAATGCATGTTAATCTCCACTAAGGCTCATCTCAACCATATCTCTTTCTATTCATACTGTGTCTCTGTTGCTGTTCACACGTTACATCCTGGTCTTGAAATTAAAACAAGATGTCCCCATATCTTATTAGGGAAATGTAAGAATTAGTTACCCTCCTATTGCACTTCTATCATTGAATACAGCAACAGAACACAAAATAGTTACTCAAAATATCTAATGCAAATATTCACACAAGAAAACAAGTCCTAAAGGATATACTTTGCAAACTATACTTAATGGTAACTCTGCAGCTTTATCGACTAATCAACAGATAGTTATTGCTTGATTATCTGATTATCCTCCAAACAGTTTTTCTTAATATTGTGTCACAGACGTATACCATCAACAAGAAGCTATAAACATCAAAGAAGATCTGTCAAGCTTGCCAAACCTTAGCCTCCTATAACTAAATTTATCTTTAACAAAAATATAAGATTGACATTTGATCCACTGACCCTAGCCACTTTCAGAAAGTTGATGCGAAGAGGATGTACCTATGCATAAACAATATGAGAAACACACCAAAATAAACCGAAAAAATACAGTCAACTGCAATTGTTTCAGTTGCTTGTGTGCATGTGTGCACTCTGTATCACATATGATTACAAAAGGTGTTGAATTCATACCATCAAAGACATAAGCCCAAATATGAGATTTTGTATCAGTCAATTTGTAAAAAGCATCACTAGCCTTGGAAGCCAGAGCATGGTATTGTCGTGATGCAACAACATTTGCAAAAACATTATCCTGCAATGATGAGGCGTATTTGAATGGTTAGGGTGACCATGTTGGACAATTTAATAATTTAACCGGAGAACTAGACCACAAACGTGATATACGCATGTGTTACTCATCAAATGAATTGAGTAGGCGATCTAGTGCATAAGGTTCCTGCTAGTGCATATTCCAGGATGAGTCAGCTTATAATAGAAGTTGGAAATATTTGTAAACTGATCTATAAGAGAAAATAGACTAGACATGTGGATATAATAGGAAGACACCCTAAAAATTACCGTCTGAAGGCAGCACATATAAAACCACTAAAGGTGTCAATCATAACTTGGACACATGTGATACTTATAGTTACTGTGAAGAACCAACCAAGGTGCTTTGGTTTTTCATGAATTGGAGCTTCCTTCATAGCTGTGTTACGTGAAGCTGTGACAGGAAATACTGGTAAACTTATATAATATTGTTAACCAACACAAAGCCATGAAGCAAAAGAAGCATGGAACTATAGACAAAGAGGCCTGAAACAAGTAAATAACTTAAAGACTGCTGTTTGAAAGCGATCCAATACAATTTTTGAAAAATGAAGAAGATGAATTCTTTATCATGGCCAGACTTTTAGCATAATCATGGTCAGAGAAGAGCCTTTGGTGTTGTTTCACACTTAACATTCAGCTACTGCAATCGCAGTGAAAGATGACCATCTATTCAGTTAACCAAGAAACCAAAGCACACAACTGCATCCTGGCTGAACGACAGCATCATACTTTCCATAATGCTCCCTGATTGCAACGGTGGATTGTTCTACTTGCACACAACAAAGCATTTGCCCCATGGTTTATCACCCATTATCCCAGGTGATGAATTAGTCAAACTTGAATTTCAGACAGAATATATATTCTATATCTAACTCGGTGCATAATTTATCGATTCTAAGCCAACCAGAATGGAGAATACAACATTTTCTTGACCATATGTAATAAATTCTGCGACACAAATTTTAGCACAATGCACACAATGTTGATAGTAGCTTAAACAAAATTAGGCTTCACTCCAAGGAAAAAGAAATTGAATTCTATACTAGATGGTGAACAATTATTTAAAGATCGGACTTGAAATGAAGCTTTGCGAAACATTACATCTAGCTTGCACGTGAAGAACATCTAGAGACTCCCGCAACTTCCACCAATAAGAGTTACAAGTTATCAAATTCAACCGGGTGAAGAAAAAGGTATAGATAATTTGATACAGGTTAAAGACATTGAATAAAAGGAGCCAGACGTTCCAAAGCTCCTTAGTTATCTCAGCAAACTAATGGGCAAATTACCATATACCCCAGAAAAACTACACATTAATCGAGGATCAAATTTCTGGACCAAGAATTCCTACTGTATTGCAGAAAAGCATTTTCTGATAAGAAAACTATCATTCCTTGGAGCGGAAAAAAGCTTCTTTTGTTTTTTTTTTTTTTTTTTGGCCGAAACCCGACCAAAGAATTAACATGTTGGTGTTTAAGTTGTGTTTTAGACATATGTTTATATGGATATCAACAGAAATATGAAAAATATAACTTACGGAAGGGCAGCAGAGCAGGGGAAGCAATCGAACCAAGAGAGTTGGTGGTAACAGGGGAGATCAGGTAGTCACCTACTCAAAAGAAAGAAACTTGTAGAAAGCGGAAATCAAGAATGAATGCTGTTGGCAGCAATATATCTTCCCTCCTAAAAAGAGTATGCCCAAGACATGTAAGGCTTGCACAAAGAGGTAGTCGGTCAAAGTATAGTAGTTGTTGTTCATGATACATACCTTGGCTTGCAGATGAGTTGTCGAAGGATGTATTCTTGGTGAGGAAGCAGAAATGCTGGGAAATGCAGATAAAGGGGCATCCAGTAGGTCATCGTCCAACACGATACCTGAAAGAGGGGGGAATCGAAGTACAAAAGGGAGTACTGACTGAGAGAACGGGATCGATCTATCTATGTATGTAGATAAGAAGCATACCATCAAGTTATTCACAAATAAAAATCCCTAAGGAAAAAGAATTCGTCGAAGTCCAATAAATGAAATGATGGATTCACTCCGAGGCGGCTGGTGGCGTTCGATTCTTCCCTAAGCGTAAGTCCTCCATAATGCCGATGACAACCGTGAAGGAAAATAATTTAAGAGGGACTTGGAACATGGTTTAGCTCGACATGTGACATTTGAAGGGAGATTGGGGCGGCGCGATGCATTTCATTAGAAAGTCATGAAAATACGACCTTTTGTCGAGAATCGCAATTGCATCCGAAGGTTAAGTGAAACATAATCTTATGATCTTATGTCCTCGACACCTCCCGATAGAAAGCTGTGCCAAACCAATCTTATGTCATTGGCAATTATTTAAGAGGTGCAAAGCACGCGTGAGCGTTTGTCATGGACAAAGAAAAGAGTCGATATGATGAGTACGAAGACTGAGCTGAGCCACCCAAACTCGTGCTTGCTTTATCGTGTCTTGAAGAAACGAGTAAATAGAAGGGTAAAGGTATGTTTTCCGGCACATGACTTCGGCTGCATCCAATCTTTGGTGAGCGAGCGGCCTACGTTACCGCGATCTATACTCCACCTTCCCACCTATTTTTCTTCCTTCCATCTGTTCTTTGCCTATTCTTCTTCTTCCTTTTTCTTTTTTTTTTTTGGTTTGACGAAAGAAAGAGATCGATCGGCTACAAACGCGCGACCGTCGGATAAATAAGCATCCCTGAATCGAAGTCCTCCACTTGTAAAACTTTGAGACAGGTTGGGTGGTCTTCTTCTTTGGTCCACCCCATACCGGAGAAGTAGCGCACACAAACACATCGGCCCAGTCTCTCCATATACATTACACATAAAACAAAGAGGGAGAGAAGATAAAGACGATGACAGGCAGTATCGAGCAGCCCACCGGAATCCTTTGCCGTCGCCCCTGGTTTCCCCTTGGGCAACCGCTTCTTCGGCTGGCTGACTTAGTCACGGTGGAGTTTCTCGGGTGACGTGGTTTCTCATAGACGCCTAGGTGCGGGTCCCACCGTAATCAGATTACGGACTACGAGAGTCTCACGTAAACCGTGAAACTTTTGCAGGGTAGTTCGGTCGACCCGAGTAGCATCTTCCTTTCCTCCTCCTCCAGCATCCCCACCTAAATGGCCTCCCGTCCCTATTTATAGCCCCACCGCCATCTCCGTCACCTTCCTCCAACCGGAATCATCCCCGTCCCGGACTCCCTCGCTCTCGTGGAGGAGAATATCCCCACCCTTCCCCTTCCCAAAAAGAGCCATAGGAGACCGTTCGTTTCTCCTCCTTTGAAAAAAGCAAAGTACATAGACTTTGCTCTCTCATGAGTAACTAGAACTCGGGTGTACAGATCCATCGTCCCATCCCTCTTCTCCTACTTGCCCACCTTGCGACGACAACTGCCTTCCTCTTCTTTTCGTCCTGCCAAAACCCAATCTTTTTCCCGTTGTCCGAGTCTTGGGAGTCCGGCATTTCTTGAGTCGCTCGAACTCCCGACTTTGATTGATCGGCACCGGGATCTCCTGGGTCGGGTTTTCCTGTCTCAGGCTTTTCTGTTTTTGGATGAGGGTCAACGGCAGCTTGGCCGACCGGAAGGGAAGCGACCAAGCAGCGACGGGGAAAAGCACGTCTTCCTCCAACTCCAAGAAGAATAAGAGGCGGCAGAAGAAGTCGGCGGCCATGCCGAGCGCCGTGCAGAGGGTGTTTGAGGCATGCAAGGAGGTGTTTGCCGATGGTGCGCCCGGCATCGTCCCATCGCCGGATGAGGTGGAGCGCCTTCGATCCGTTCTCGGTACTACTATACGCTACGGCCGGATTTTTCCTTCTTTCTTTTGCCTATTCTGTAGAATGGATCGGAACAGATTGCTTTGCAGCAGTTGCACATCGATGTTAAGTAAAACAGATCGGATTAGTGAATTCGCTTCCGCTAAATCTTAGGCATGAAAGAACCGTCGACAGCTTAAAGCGGCGACTTCGGTTGGATCGGAAAGAGAAGATATTAGTTGATGCCCACAGCTCTTCCGAGACTGTTGTGTAGTTTGTAAGTGAGGTCGCCAATCTTTCTTAGGACACTGTTCTTTTCATGATATCAAATGATATTACATCGCAAGATTGAACTGAATCTTCTCTGCCAGCATATAGTTGCTTACCATTAAGTGTATTTCTGTAAACTTGTGAATGGGTTTTCTTTTCTGAAAAAGGGTTTCAATGGCTAGATCATGACTTTTCTTTGTCAACGGGTTTATGTTTTACTGTGAACAAGCAAACATGATCAGGTGGGGATATTGCAGGGAACCTTACCACACCTCTGTACGCGCTTTGATTGCTAGCTCCCGGCGCAGTCATGATATCGCTGCCCAGGATCTTCTTTGGTTCTCTTATCTCCTAAATCCTATGGAATCTTCATGAATGAGATATAATAGGAAACGGAAGATTTGGGTAGCAGTTAGTTGAATATAGGAAATTTACTTTTTGTCACAATATTGATTCTCGATCTCTAATGTGGTGGTCGTCCCACGCAGATGCCGTAATGCCAGCAGATGTCGGTCTAAGTCCAAACCTGTCGTTTTTTCGAGATGTCGGGACGGGTGGACCTCCTCCAGTGACATATTTGCACGTATATGAGTGCCCCAAGTTCTCGGTATCCTGCTGCACTCTGTGGATTCTGCTGCCAGATGCATTTGATTTGAAGTCTCTCGTTGCATTTTTGCAGATTGGTATCTTCTGCCTTCCGCAAGGAGCTGTAATTCCACTGCATGATCACCCGGCAATGACTGTTTTTAGCAAACTTCTCATGGGCTCCATGCACGTCAAGTCATACGATTGGGTTAATGATCCGCTTGGCTCCGACCAGAGAATCAAATCCTCAACCGGTGTGTGCCGCTCCATGCTCTGTCGGATTGGTGGAGTTTGTATGAAATACTAAGGAAGCGTTTGATCGATGATCCTCTCAAGACTTGATGTACTACTGCTAGTATTGACGAGTGATGGTTAATGTTTATAAATCCGCAGGCTCGAGTTTGGCAAAGTTGCACACCGATGCCATCTCTGTTGCTCCCTGCGAGACGTCTGTTTTGTACCCTGCCGCCGCGGGTAACTTGCATTGCTTTACTGCAGTGACTTCCTGCGCAGTGTTGGATGTTCTCGGACCACCATACGACGACGAAGAAGGGAGGGCTTGCACTTACTACCGGGGGAATGCGTGCTCCAATCTTCCGGGTATGTATGCCGTTCACCGTTCTCCCTATGATACTTACGATGATCCAAGTGCTGCGTGGTGCAATGTACGTAGTCGTCGGATCGGATAGGCGATGCGTGTTTGGTTTTTCGTTTCCACGAAGAAAGTGTTTTGTGCGGTATGTATGCATGGTTGCTTGTTTCAGGCGATGGGCTAACTCGGTGTGGGGAGAGGGAGGAGTACTATGCATGGCTGGAAGAGAGGGGAAGCGAGCCTGATGAGCTGGTGGTACGCGGTGCTGAGTACAAGGGCCCCAGAATAATCGACCACTGAATTTGTACTGTGACTGTTGCAGCAAAGATGAACAAACAAACAAGGTTAAAGAGAAAGATGATGCTCCTCGGAGAAGAGGAGAAAGGAAGGACCACGTAGTTGTGTTATTCATCACCCTCAGAGGATCTCTTGATTCCATGATCGATATATACATGGAGCAATAAACACCCCCATTTTGTCCTTTTGGATGTTTATTTTTCTGTATTCGTTCGTATGGGCATAAGACTAGGTTGGAGAGTACAGTAATAAATCTGTTGAGGAGGCACGAGAATGACAGTACCACTACCACGGGAGCCTTTGTGGGGTGTGTGTCCGCATAAACAAGGTGAGATGCGACTTCCCACGGCTGCTTGCTTGTTGGAGCAGAGAGAGAGAGAGAGAGAGAGAGAGAGAGAGAGATGACTTCTGGAAACCACACCATGCGAGTGTGTACCGGACCTCTGCATGGTGGCCTCTCGTGTGCCATCTGTAGAAACGAGCTGCTCTTTCCTCTCTCTCTCTCTCTCTCTCTCTCTCTCTCTCTGTGGCGCAAAAAGGCACTCCACTCTTGGATGTATTGAATTGAATTTTCTTCTATCGTTTAATATCCGGAGCTAAGATGTTAATGGGAATTACACGATTACATGTTTGTGTTTTGGGATGAACAAGTTAAGACGACGATACCTACCCCAAGTGAGGCAATAGGTTCTATATGTCGTTGCCTTTGCCTGATGTCTAATATGAGACAATTATAATAAAAATGCATGTATTCTCAAATCCATCTAATATGCATAATTATAATATAATGCAAGTATTTTTAAATACATCTAATATAGACATTATAACATAATGCATGTATTGTCGGTCAAATTATTTTCTTTATTACTTTAGTTATCATCATATATTTCACCTTAGTGGTTGAAAACATAATAGTCGATTGGAGCTCGACTTTTCGAGTCATTACAATATTACGACAACAATGAATCTCCTTTTGTCAAGATCTTATCATAATCAAATTTTCAAAAATCTATAAGACAGACTGACATTAGTTCCCCCAAATAGTAAACAAGCCTTTTGAGTTACTCGAATCTATTTAATAGCTTTCTAGTGAGCTTTTCTCGGGTTTGCTATGTATTGACTCAGTATGCTAATAGTATAAGCAAGATCTGAATACATACAGACCATGACGTACATTTGCATAAGGAACTTTTTTTATTTATTCTGTTTAATCTTAGAAGCATAATGACTCTAACGATCGAAAATGTTCTTTTATTTATTCTGTTTAATCTTAGAAGCATAATGACTCTAACGATCGAAAATGTGCTAACAGATCACATGTCAAATCATTCCATCATTTTTATGTATATCTCTTCAGATAAATATAACTTCTTAATAAATTTGTCATGATACATCTCTAAGAAATCATTTTTTCACCACAAGTCCTTCGTTTCAAACTCCTCCTTAAGTAGTTATTTAAGCATGTCTATTTCATACTTCTCTATTGTAGTAACAAACATATCATCAATGATAATAATAAATATATCATGAATTACTTAATTTTCTTTAAATATATGCAACTATCATAGAGCTATCTAATATATCCTAAATTAGGTATAAATTGATCAAATTTTTTATACCATTATCTTGGAGACTATTTGAGGCTGTAGAGGGACTAATTTAGCAAAAAAAACATGGTTCTTCTTTTCGTTTTTCATAAACCTTAGTTGCTGCATGTAGATATTTCTTCAAAGTCTTTATAAAAAAATGTTTTCATATCTAGTTACTCTAACTCAATGTCGCTTCTAAGGCTAATAATTCTTGAAGAGAAGTATGTTTAACAACTTGACAAATGCTAATAATGAAGATGTTATATCCTTCACCCACCAAGTGAGCCTTATAGCTACCCTCTAGATTTAAAAAAATCACTTAGCCTAACTAACTTTTTATTGGGTGAAGGCTTCACTAATTCTCATTATTCAATAGTGAATGAAATTATTATGATGTTGATTCTTCTAGTTTGGACTAAGTCTCATTGTATGAAGTTGGCTCTTTTACACTCTATAACTCTATAATAATAGTGATTGCATAAGTGATGATATTCATATTCTTTGAGTTTGAATATAGTCTATGACATGACCAGCTAAGGACAAAACTACAAGGGGCTCCTCGGTGGTAGGTTATGGTTCCTCCTTCTTTTTCATATTTTGGAGATGTAGGAATAATGACAGATTCTTCAGGTATAGTGAATATTTTAGAATCAAAACTCCTTGTTCAGTCAGTTCTATATCTTTTGCAATATTCTCCTTATCTTTCTACAATAATAATTCTTCATTAAAAATAATACCCTTATGTATCTCAGTTTTAAAATTCTAGTACCAAACTTTATACTCTTTTAACCCCAAGGGATAACCTAGGAAAATATAGTATTTTGACGTATATTCTAGTTTATCATCCTTAACCTAACATATATTTTCTTATTAAAATATTATATTTTCCTAGGTTATCCCTTACGAGCAAAAGACTTTAAAATTTTGTATCCAAAGAATCTCAAAACTAAGATAAAGGGATATTATTTTTGATGAATAGGTGCTATTGTAAAAGGATAAGGAGGAGGCTACGAAAGCAAAATTAACTGAACAAGAAGTTTTGATTCCAAAATCATCCTCTATACCTAAAGAACTTGTCATTATTCATATATCTCTTAAAGATGAAAAAAAAAATGAATCACGACAAATCTAAGAGTAGTGCCCCTACAGTTTTTCCCTCAACCGATCACGTTATGTATCACATCCGAATCCAAAGTACACAAATGTCATCAACTACACACTCACTGTTGCTAAAGAGTTGCATAGTACATCAGAGTCAATTTCATACAAGAATATTCTTAATAGTCCAAACTAAAAAAATTGACATCAAGCAATGATCATTTTATTTACTATCAAAGAATTGTACTTTGAGAATTGACGAAGCCTCCACCCCATAGCCAGTTAGTTTGGTGTAAATGCATATTTAAGATCAAGAAAGAAAACAACTATAAGACTCGCATGATGACTAAGAGATATAACCAGATTTATTTTATTAAAAACCCGTGATGTGAGAATATATATATATATATATATATATATATATATATATATATATATTTCTCGTAGAGTATTTTTTTTTTCATGACCATCCTGGCCCTATCGACCACCACCCTCTGTCAACTCTTGGTCGTGTCGATCACCCCCCTCCATCAAACCCATCAAACGATGGAGGTTTAATGACCCTCATCGTACCCCGTTGAACTAATGAAGGAGTGGTCCTCATTTATCCTCGGACTAGCAAGGACGTTTGAAACTTAAGAGTTTTTTTTTTCTGAAAATTCATCTTTCTTAAAAAAAACAAATAGAAATAAAAAAAAATCCCAATGTTGTGGCACTGACCAACACGAATCTTCACGGCGCAAACATTTTCACGGACCCGAATCTTTTTGGAGGTTTGAGTTGCGTCGGATTCGGATTCAATTATTTATCAACATTCGACAATATGCTACCGGGTCGAATACTAATCCCGGAATGAAAGCATTCCACGATTTCTTCGGCCTTCCCGTTGTGAGTTTTGTCGGTGCTGAGACGATGGGCGACCCGATCGCGGATCACAAGCAGTAACCCCACTCCTCTTCTTCAACCTACTCCGTATCTATCCTCCGATTTGCGCTTGTGCTAACCAGACGATGGAGCAATTTTTACCTTTTTCTGTTTCCAAGCAAGCCTCGGTGCATCAAATGCAAGCAATCTTTCTGACCCGAGATCATAACATTTTCCAAGGCCGGCAAAGTTATGAAGGTAGCACTTTATACCGCTGCTGTTTGGGCCAGTTAGCAGTGTTTTGAACCTTCGTCACTTGAATGGAAGACTCAGTTTTGGAGCCCCCTTTACCAGTACAAGCTTCTCAATTTCTCTCAGAAGTTGAATCTGAAACATATGAAGCTCGCCAGGCTGCCAGTAAGTAGCCTCGGAAGTTATTTCTTTGACTTGTATTGCCACAGTGAAATATGCATAAAGAGATAATTCCATCTCCAGTCTGCTTCTTTTTTATTGTACTTTGACCCGCGAGTTAAGAGTAAGCTATTAGGTTCGAGGAGAATCTCATTGTCCCATCTAATCATCTCACGAAAGACTTCGATGAATTGTTATTTCCACATACATCTGTAAGTTAAATCTGTTGCTTGCAAAGCAATGGCACACAGGACATGGTTTCTAGTTAAAGAACCATGAGCTTAACTCAAGTATCTGAGATGCTATGATTTTATCTGCAGGAGATTGGACTGGTTATTAGTTTGATAGATTTGACATCGTGCATTTTTGGAGGAACAGAATCAGCAAATCTAATGACTATTTAGGCAAATCTTACATCATTTCCACATCGGCATTGAAGGATTGGTTTCTTGGAGGTTTGAGGTATACCTCACTGTTCTCCTATTGGCAGAAAAGGCTCCTCTACAACCATGACCACACATCCTTATCGTAACTTGAAACTAAGGATTCGATTGGACATAGCATATAGTCGATCTGAAGGACGTCGGAGTTCAATAGACGGGGTTGGTATATACATTTGCATCCTGCACATAGCCAACTTGATTTCATGCCCGGTTAAGAAGACAGGGTCAGTCGGTGCAGATGCATGTAAGTGCTATCTTCTTGAAAAGACTTTTGGCATGAAATTGTCATTTTAGCTGATAACCTGTTGGGTCCGACCATATAGGTGGGCTTGGACCGAATGATTTGGGCATTGAGTCTAAATCTAATTTATTAAAAAAATAAAAAACAGAGAACGTGACGACGTAAAAAAAATAAAAATAAAAAAAATAAGATTTTGATATTTTTGTTAGACGATCTAAAACTTTATCAATTTTGACTCAAATTTTATATAAAGAATTCTTGTAACAAGCTCTATAATTCTTACGATGCTGATCTATAGTTTTTATCTCTGATATGCTTTTCTGACAAACCTAAATCTTTCGATAAAATCTATCTATGATGATAATGATATATTACTATTGAACGTGTTCTTGATGTTATTGTGATCCTCTAATTATTTAGAGAAAACTTATTATAAACATATTATCATTATTGATGATAGTGGAGGTCTGAAATGAACTACGATCCCATGATTTTTTCGTATTGGATTTTTACATAAAATAATTTTATATCTCACTTTGTGATTGATTCATTATTTTACTATTTATACTGCATTTGTTAATATTTATTTTGGTAACAAGTTAATATTTTGATAAGAAACTCATTTTGATTTATTTTACTAAACTAAAATTTTCCAACAAAACCAACCATGCATACCATTTATATGTTCTTTCTGATGATGAATATAGAACTTTATTTACAAGAACACTAGTCGACCAAGATTTTAGGGTCCTGACAATGGAAATACAATTCTTTAACTCGGAGTTACCTCTGCCAGCATTGACTTGTCCTAACACTTCTTCGAGTGTCATCCTGAATGCAGTTCAGCAGGAGAGGTCATGGGAATTAGGTGTTTCGACAGCTCGATGCTGTGTTACTGCTGGGTAGGGGGCATGATGGTTATGGGTACCCTCATAGGTCGTTATCACAAAGCTTGAGTCGTCTCGGTGTCTCTCTACTTTCTTCTTGACTTGGCATCCTTCGCTTGAGCAGCGATAGTAGTTCCTGCAATCCACTTTATTAGTTTGTCTTCGCAAACCAAGCAGCACAATCAACATGTAAGTGCTCTTTCGAAAGTAATGTATGCGCGCAACCTTCGAAAGACGAGCACTTCACCAATCTAATAAAAAATGAAAGGTCCTCTCATTCAAATCCTTGTGGATGTGGAACGAACTCTGTTCGTATAGGTTGAAATTGAATAGATTTGCACTTGCTTAAGAGGTTTGACCTCTAGAGATAAGTGCATCTTAAAGGCTGATGAGAGTATGGTTCTTGGTTTTGTGTATTGACATGCCATATTATACCTAAGATTAAGAGTTTCACCTGGGATTTGGGCTGCTTTTCACTGCTTTTTTCCCATACTTCCTCCACTTGTATCCATCATCTAATATCTCAAGCTCTGATTTTGTTTTGAATGCGACTTTAAAACTGCTGCTCCTCTTCGAAGATCTCTTTCCGGCATCCTTGCTTCTGCATGATCGATCACATATGAAATACCAAAAACATGGTAAAGTAAATATCGTTAAACATCCATGAATCGAGGCTCAAGCCAACTAGTGTAAAGACTTGGCCTAAACACTTGCTTGTTGCAATCTGTGATCTTGGTTTTGTTGGTGGCGCAGTCGGCGGCCTGCACAAGAGGATACCGGTGAACGGATGGATGGCTCAAAGAGGCCTCTTCGTGTCCGTCATCGGCGAAGGTGAGATAGTCATCGACCTCAAACACCCCATCTTCTGGCAGAGCGTTCTCAGAAGAATTGGACGGCATCGAAGAGGAAGAGGAAAACATGATGAGCAGTGAGAGCATAAACTTAACCTCGACCGGCGGAAACTTCATTCAGCGAAGCCCGAGCGATCCTTCTTGCGCCAAGTCCGTCGGCCTTTTCTTGGGGACCTTCGTTGGCTTGGGGGCAAAGACTTGGTTGACTTGTGAGTCAATCCACTGGTTGCGAGCAGGCTGCGTGGAATACAGGTCAAGGCGCAGACTGGTCAAGAGAATATTGAAGTCCAATCGTATTCCGGCATCGGTTCCTCCCTCCTTTAGGCCTTTGGCATCAAACCAATGGAGCCAAAAGGCGATGCTTTTTGTTTTCATTATGAAAGCTTTTGAGAAGTGATCTTTCCGGCCCCCATGACGCAGAAGAACAGGGAGTTGTAGACTTGGCCGATCGACGACTTGCACGACGAAACAAGTTCCTGCGAGGTACACAGGAAACCAATCGAGCCCATTATTGTCCGGTCAATGCGCATGCGGTTGTGATTTGGCAGTGGTTTCGAAGGACAAAGTTGTGGTACCCCCAGTCCTGCATGCATCATGAAGGGTAGGCAAACAGCTCTCTCGAGATACGTGTGCAAACAGTAGGATTCCAAGCAGCTCATTCGATTCGATGGCGGCAAGTAGACGTTATGTCGCACAGGTTAAATATCTCAGTATAATTGGTATCGCCATCATTTTACTGGAGAAAGAAAAATACGTAGAGTTCCAGGATGTAGCCACTGTTGTTGGATAGCAACTCCATCCACAATCGCCTTGACTGAATCCACCCATCGTCCATTCGCAGCGGACAAGGATGTCCAACCACAACTCCAGCGACTAGTCCAAACGACTGCATCTTTCTTTCATGTCCACCATCCTGAGGAACACGGCATCCGTCCCAGTGCAATGGGGAAGAGGGGAGAGGAAGGGGCAGTTCCCTCGTAACGTATTCCGTGTTCCAGTCGGGTTACTGTATCCGTCGGTGACCTGTTGTAATCGTCCTTCTCCTGCTCTGCCAGCCTCTACTTTATACGACCGGCATATCCATCCCGGAACGCTGGCGTGACTTGCTGGAATTACCACAAACGAAACGCCCGCCAACGAGTTGCTCTCACGGCACCGCTCGTACATACAAGAATTCAAGTCCAACGCAGGAAGCGTGCTTCCGTGGTCAAACGATATTCCAGTACGTCCTGGTCGGTTGTCCCGTCAACCACGTGGATAGATCACGGTCGATCGACGTTGGCCACGCTTCCCTGGTCGATGACATGGACTGTGCCACGGAGATAAGCTGCTGCTGCGCGCTGGCCATCAGTTTTAGTTGACCAACGCGTCTTTAGACTGGTGTTTGTAGCCAGACACGACACACCATCATCGAGTGGGGAGGCACACGAGTCGCTTCGTATGGTTGCTGCTGCTGCAGTGTAGATGACGAAAGGAAAATACATATACATATACATGTATAAGATGGATATGTCGTTTGATAACATGATTAGGGAAGAATGTGTGGCCTCAATTAGGTGTCCACATGTGCCCAGCTCAGTTCCCTTGTAGCGGCATCATTATTACCTCATCGCCATTCCTCTCCTTGTGACACATTGGGATGCACCATGAGTTTTTAATGATATTGCATGACTCACGTGTCTCTATCACCAAGGCAACGATAAAACTGTGTTGACTTAACTTCAATGCTAGAAGATGCTAATTATTATTTTCTCATGGTGTGTTTATTTTGCTACTACAACAATCCTAGACTCCGATGATATATGTCATGAAGCAGCATCTACTTATATTATGTGATTTATCGAGGGTCCTCATCTATCATGATTCCTTCACCATACTGGTTGCAGTTGCCTTCGTATAGCAAGCTCTTATGCATCAAAGAAGAAGTTATCTCCTCTTTCGCTGGCTATTTATTAGATTAGGGATTTAAACCTCTTATTTTCTTCGTAAAAAATACTTTCTTAGTGATAGAAGATAAGATTTCCTCAATCTGTGTATAAATAGGAGAGAGATATATTAATGTATTCAAGCTAAAGTTACTTCAATAATTGTTCTTATCTTCTATTCTTTTCATCATTGTATCAGAGCCACTTGCCTAGAGCAAGCTCTCTTCTCGCTGTCAACTTATCTGTTGCTTCTCTACCTTCGACGGCAAAAGAAAAAGCTTTCTACTACTGCTTTTCCGTCGTCAGACCATTAGTGCGATAAATCTTTCCTCCTCGACGAACGACAACTGTCTTCTCCACTACCACTCTACACCAACGTCCGTTCCCTTCCGCTGTGGCGTCTCTAGTGCTACGCTCACCAGTACTGCCCCACCTTTTCTCCTTTATTGTAGCTTTCTTCTCTATTGTAGCATCGTTGTAGTTTCTTTTCTGTTGCAGTTTCTTCTTTTGCTATACTTCTATTGCAGCTTTCTCCTCTGCTGCACCTCTACTGTAGCTTCCTCCTCTACTATAGCATCGCTGTAACATCACTGTAACTTCCTCCTCTACTGCAGCTTATTCCTTTACTACAGCATTGCTATAGCTTTTTTCTATTGCTGTAGCTTTCTTCTCTAATGCAGCCATCGTCGTCGCAACCGCAACAACAGCAACAGCAACCGCAACAATAGCAGCAGCGATCTGCTCTTACCCTACTCACGAAGCCTCTGGCTCGTAAACCATTCTTTGCATCGATCTAAGATTGATATCCTTGATAGGTGCTGCAATAATTCCAAGAAGAATAACAAGAAACATCTTTATTTCTATCTCTCTACCTCATTACAAATAGTCCCTCTTTTTTTTCTTTTTTTTTTTTCATTTGAGCTCATAAAGATAGAGCAACAAAACAAATCAAACGTTGAAAGGTTGCCCGTCAACCTTTAATATATCTTCTTTGTTTGTGTTAAAGTGAGTCTTTAAGATGCTAAGCCCGATAGCAAAAGAATGATATATTGTCGAAATTCCTGGAACATAAAACCGGCTATGATTAGTTCAACAAACACATTAGATCAATGAAACCATAAATGGACTATCAATATATATATGTAATAGATTTTCACCTTACTAAAAATTATAACTTTTGTGATTACTATAGACAAGTCTCCTTTTTTGGTCATCGTGTCCTCTTTGATTCAAACCATAAATATTTCCACCTTCTATGATTATAATCATCACCATCAATATTAAAAATTTTAAGACAATCCTGATCGAACAAAAAATAAAAAAGTAAACCTAAAAATAAAAATGATGCCAGCTATAGATTAATGATAAAAATGAGGAAAAAAATAATATGATAATAGTAGAAAGTAGACAACTATATTTAACAACTAAATTCATATCGGTATCGTTTGGTGCCACCAATCCTTTGTTCCAATGTTAAAATTCAAGACACTAATAAGTGATCACACCTAACATTTGGCTAGATCGACCTTCTTTGGTATCTTTTTTTGGTTGGAATAAAACGACGTCTTATAGAAGATTAACATAAATTAGATTATTTCTTAATAATTTAAAATTTTAAAATTATTAATCACATAATCATAATATTGATGGATTGATGATGTATCATCCTCAATATTCCTCGAATGGTAGTGATGTTGTGTGACCAACACAAAATGATAATTACGACTAAATTTTGAATTAAAAATTCTGTTTAATTAATTTTTTTTTTCTTGCGCTAATTAAATATCCACGAAACCAAATAGTCGTTTGTCAGCATATGAAATAAATAAACGAAAAACAAGTAAAGGGAGTACTTACTACCTTCATCTACTTCCTCCTTCAAAGTCTCTCGAGGAATCGAGTGTGAGGAGCTCCAAAATGCTAATAAGTTAACGTAGATTTAGATTTTGGAACTTGGGGGAGGGGAGGATAGATTAAATGTCATTAACGGCTATTCTCTTATCCTTTCTTCCTTCCATACAAATCCAACTTGTTCATATATAGATTTAGGATGATTTTCTTAGAAATTATTTATATTTTTAAATATTTTTCAATTGGTACTTGTCATTTTATTTTTTTAATAGTATTCCTAATTTAAAAAATAGCTAAACTATCTTTTAATTTTAAAAGAAATATTAGAAAACATGTTTGAAAACACTATAAATAATTTAAATAGACTCATAATGTCACTTACGGTGTTCTTCAATAATGTTTATAGTGTTTTCAGTACATTAATAAAAAAAATTATTACAAAATAATAAATGAGTCAAATAAAAATACTATAATAATTAGAAATCGATAAAAAAAATAAAAAATGACAAAAAAACTATTGAAATATATTTTAGGTATTTTAAATTAGGAATATTATTTGGGGAAAAAATAAAAAAGTAATTTTGAAAAATACTCAAAATATAGATGTATTTTTTTTAAAAATCATAGCCTAAAGATTCTACCTGCATGGGTGGGTGGAGCAAAGCCAGCGGAACACTCGGTGACTGCTTGTGACCCTAAAGAACACGTTCAGCTATGTATTCGTCCGGTAACTATTTAAGCACTCGTGAATCTACCTGCTTTGTCAACGAAGGCAGCCACGGGCCCACTTGCGTTCGCGGACGGATAATTGGAAACGTGGCGGCCGCGGGTAAGAAATGAAGGGGTAGGAAAAGCGACGCCAATGGCTTCCATTTACTCGAGAACAACTGAATGGGATGAAACGAGAGACACGACGGCAGAAGGCAGCAAAGGAAGGGGTGGGTCATGGAAGGGCAAAACAGTCATTCGAGGTAATGTGCGTGTCCGGGCGCCGACTGATCCGAGCACGTTTCCGACATTTGCTTCTGTTTTTTAGGAAAAGGAAACGAACGGCAACAACAAAAAGGAAAAGAAGAAAAAACAACAACGAGTAAGCGAATTTAATTACCGTGGCGGTCTTTTATTTTATTTCTTTTCGCTGTTACAAGGGAAGCAATGGTCGCGTCGCTCGAGTTTTTGTTGTAGGCTCTACCTGTTTTTGTTGGTGTGCACACCACGACGCCTCTGCTTCTCCCGGACGAACATAGCGAGCGAGATAAAGAAGAAGAAGAAGAAGAAGAGGTGAGGGGGCAAGAGGGAAAGCGATCGCCTCCGAATCCTCCGAGTGCTATCGGGGTTTCCTCCTTCCCCGTCCTCCATCGCCTCCGATCTCATCGATCGTCTCTCGAGGAGGAGGAGATTCCGATCTGAATCGCTCGATCCCGCGCCGATGATCCATGGTACGGAGTCGCCGTCCACTCTTTATGTTTTCTCGAAGTCTAATTTCTTTTCTGATCTTCTATGTCTTTGTTTCCTTCTTCTGGATAAGTCAAATTTATTTAGGACCGAGGATACCTTCTCTCGGGTTCAGTTTCTTGTGTACTCCTCCCAGGAATAACGGGCCTCCGTGATTCTAGGGCTTATGCTTGCAGTGTAACGGCTCATCAGAGGATGATTTGGTCCACCTGTAGTCTTAGATGATATAAGCATATTAGATAACGTGTTTCGATGTGGAATTCGCTGGTTATACCCGTCGAATGAATTGGTCTTAAGTTGGGAAAATATCGATCACGATACAATGATAATAATGCCTAAAACTGACGAAGCTAAGGATACAACTATTGCGGCAATCGGTAACCACTAAAGAAATGCATGGAGGAGGTTGGTTTGGAAATCGAGATTGTTGGGACAAATTGCTGCTGAATTGCTTATAAAGGGAAGAGTAATGTTCTTCGTCATTAGGTTCACCAGGTCTTTTTTACCAGCTTAGAGACTCAGATATGAGGTAGGTATGTTGGATCGTGTTGAAGTACGTTCATCAATTGCAACTTTTTATCGGATTCAATATGCCCTGACAAAAAGTTTGAGGGTTCGTGACAAACGAAGAGAGAGCGAGTTTGCTTATAGTGGCATTTGATCCATTATGCCACTAAATTATGGGCTTAACTGGTGCATTATGAAACATGCCATAGTGATATTAGCCTGTCTCTCTTTTAATTTCTCTCGCAAAAGGGAGATAGATTCAAGGATATCAGAATTCAAGGAGATAAATTCAAGGATTAACTGTATATATTTTTACCTCAAGATGTCAACAGGATAGGGATTAAAGTGATTTGATTTCTGTACTTGATGATAAAAAAAGATTTGTACAGTGGGCCTAGAAATACTCGACTGAACAAATGAATTCTAAAGCAAAAGATACTTCTTGAAAATTTTTAGCATATAAATTACATGGGAGCATGTTGTTATTTTAATAGATTGTATAAAATGCAAGAGAATGGTGAAGAACTTTTACGATATTTTATTCAGAATGATCCTAAGATTTGCAGTACGATGCAAACCAAGAGGTGGGTTAAGGAAGTAATAAGTTAAGATAACTGAAAATAAAAAATGGTTGAGTTGCTGCCTTCTGCTTCTTGATCTCCATGATTGCCCTTTCTGTTCATAGGATTCATCACGCACTAGCTGCAGATATTCTGTACAGGTTTTGCCTTCGCTTTCTTTTCTTGCGAGCTATTCAGATAGATATGCAGTTAGTTGGTCTATTCTGCGCAAGAGAAGAATAACTTAGTTGAGTTGCTGTCTTCTGCCTCTAGATTTCCACCACTGGCCTTTCTGCCTGCAGGAATTGTCATCTACTAGCTGCTGACATTCTCAACAGTCTTTTTCTGTCATTTTTCTCCCAAGATGCTCTAATTGATGTGTGGTTTTGTGACCTAATCTCCCACCAACATGCCTAATTTTAGATGATTGTTTTTCCAACTTCTGCTACACTAACTCAATAGTTCTGCCTGACCACGGGGACCTGCCCATGTTGCCTCTAGCTAAGGTGGTGCATTCTAGTTGTCTTTAATAGGTTGTAAACTAATAATGGGTTAAGCTGCATCCACAGTCCTCCACTTATTGGCTAAGTACCATTGGCTCTATATGTGGTTGCCTGGACCGCCTTTTCAGTACAGTCAAAGGAAGCAAATATTTTATAAGATCTTTACTAACTTCTAGCATTTTTTCTATAAATTTCAGATGTAAATACTTGAGATTTTTAAGAATTAATGACCTCAGATTCTTTTGTTTGATATATAGTTTACATATTTGTTATTCAGATTTGGAAGAAATATGGTATCATGCAATATGATTAATTAGAAAAGATATATGTTCTCTGGTTACTGAATTTCATGTTTTCATGCCACATGATACTGAATCTGTACATGCCTTTGACTTATATGTCTGACCGATAATGCATATGCAGGCAAGTCTAGATAACATCATTGTGGGATCTCATGTCTGGGTTGAAGATCCAGTTCTGGCTTGGATCGATGGAGAGGTTTTTAAGATTAATGGTAATGAGGTTCATGTGCACACAACAAATGGGAAAACGGTATGTGTGCAAAGTATTTTTCGGTTCATTTTATTCTCATGAAAATCCTTGTCATCAATATTGTCATTGTTTGTGTCAATGTAAACTTTGACTAGCCTTTGACACCTATGGAGTGCCTATCTAACTTGTGTCAGTTCTTTTCAAATTTCTTATTTTTTAATGAAGAATATGATATTAGCCCATCTATTCATTTTTATAACCTAAGTAATACATTCTAGTAATTTGTCCTGCTGCAAGACTTAAACATGTCTTCTATTACATTGTTACTTTGTAAATAACTATCCTTTTTTATAACATTTCTGGGTTATATTATTTATTAGATTATTTTCCTTTTTGTTGTGTTTACATGTGTGTGTGTGTGTGTATATCTATGTTGGCCTAGGTGAATTAGTAATTGGTGATATAGTTATTTGGTTTGCTTGGGTAACAAGGGAGGGGTTGGATGGACAACAACCTCTAGGGAAACTGGAGAGAATAAAGAAGATGGTAGTGATAACCTGTCTTGCATATGAGGAAGTAATTTCAGTTTAATAGAAAAGTGGGAGAATCGTAATTAACTTGAATCAAGGTTTGAGGAATTTAGTTGCAACAGTAGAATTTAGAGTTATAGTCATGTCAACTCTGTTTAGTCAACTAAATCAGATCAATCAATTGAATTTGCCAGGATGGGCCTGGATCAGTAGGTATGCACTGAAGCTAGTTTTGTCAGCTGGTGGCAGTTGAGAAGAGTGGAGATGAATTGGAAGGTGTGAAAATGGATTTGATGTTGGAACAACCACATCCTTATCTATTTTTAACCAACAGATGCAAATACCTCACAAAAATCTTTTAGTAACCATATAAATTTAGATTCATAAAGATATGTATTGGATATATATAATGGATGTGTTTGAATTGGGTTTTAGGTCGATATAGATGTGAAAACTATAGAAATCAAAGAAAACATGAAAATAAACAAAAAAGAAATCAATTCAAATCTATCAATCATGTTTATTTAATTAACAACTTTAAAGCAAATGCAAAAATGAAAATGAGGAATGAGAAAAAAATTACTACGTAGGAAATAGAAATCAGATAACAAATTTTCTTTAGATAATAGAGGTAAAATTTTCGAGTCCAGGATCTTGCAATAATGTAAACATATCCAGCTCCACATGAAGATGGTAATGGATTTTACATACATTGGCCTATCTAGTATCTCCCCTTCATCATCCAGATTCAGTTTTTGGTTGATTTTAACTGATTTGTGGCTGATTACCTAATTGTATTTTGTTGTTTAAGCTAAATCACGACCATAAAAATAAAATGATCCTTTTATATAGTGCAGATAATGGTCAACTAGGAAAGATTTGTGGACTTAAATTTTTTTTAAGAAGCTCCTATTAGTAGTGCTTCTTAGATAACACATTTCTACTTACTAAAACAATAACTTTTGTACCTTGATAAGAGTTTTTATATTGCCTTCTCATCAAATAACATAGTGCTGCTGTAATCATGAACTTGATTTTTCCATGGCTTCTGTGCGTTCTATACCACAGTACTAAAAAAGAATTCTCATTGCCCATTGCCCATTGCTGCTCTATCTTTTTGCTTGCAGACAGTCTAATAAGCTCAAGAACCATCTCTAATTCTGTACTTGGGCATATATATTTCCAGAAAATAATTATACTCGAATGCCAATATATTGAACCATCTGTAGTTCTCTACCTGGACAGAGTTCTCTACTTGGACATAAACTACTTCCACAAAATAATAACACTCATTTGCATGCCATTAAATTTTATTTTACTCTTTTCTGATATCAACAAGCAGTATACTGACTCCCATGGTTTCTAGAAATTAGTCATCTGATTTAGGGTTTGTTTCTTGGACATTGTAAAGCCAGAGGAAGTAATGAGGTGATTAACATACTTTGGCCTCATTATCATTGTATTTTTTAAAGAATCAGAAGTTATACAATGCTCTCTGTTAGCATTTTTATGCACAAGATTTCCCTTCTACAAGAGCTTCCTTGTATTTGTATATGTCTATGTGCACAATGAAAAAAGTAAGTGTCAGCACGACAAGAGGCTCCAGGTCAGTATCATGCCAGCATGGTATGACATTACTGGTATGATTAGAGATTTATAATTTTAGATGGTAAGATGAGCTCAATGCATGCTATCAAAGTTGGAAATAATATTTGTGTGGGTCCAAACCTATACATCTTATTAGTTCCTTGATTTCAAATTTCTACTTTTGGTTGTTTTGGCAGTATTACTAATCTAGGTAGTTCTTCAGTTAGTTGTTCTTTTACTATTGGCACTTAAATATTCACTGAATTGTGATTATCTTTCTTCACATGCAGGTTGTGGCAAACATATCTAAAGTGTTTCCCAAGGATACAGAAGCTCCACCTGCTGGAGTGGATGATATGACAAAATTATCATACTTGCACGAACCTGGAGTATTGCAGAATCTTGCGACACGTTATGAACTTAATGAAATATACGTGAGCTGCTCATAATATTCACTGTTTTTATGTTGAATGCTATTGACTAATAAAAGTTGTCTATGCACTCTAACTCCGTAATTCTTTGGCTTTGTCAGACATACACTGGAAATATCCTGATCGCCGTGAACCCATTTCAAAGATTACCTCATCTCTACGATACCCACATGATGGAGCAATATCAAGGGGCAGCTTTTGGGGAGCTAAGTCCTCATGTTTTTGCAGTTGCAGATGTTGCTTACAGGTGATATTAATTGTATTCACAACATAATAAAGAGCATGGTTTGCAGTACCGATCCATACCGCCCGGTACGGGCGGTACGTACCGGTCCGCCAGACTTTCGGTACGCGGACCATAGGTTACCGTTCCGACACTGTAGCAGTACTGTAGCACTGTAGCACTGCTACAGTGCTCGACACGCCTGAGTGTACCGAGCGGTATACCGTACCGTACCGGTACCGAGCCCGGGTCAAAACGCCGGTATGGTACGGTACGGCGAACCTTGATAAAGAGAGTATCTTCTTTTACATGGGTTTATTTCTATATGGAAACAGGGCTATGATTAATGAAGGGAAAAGAAACTCCATCTTGGTTAGTGGAGAAAGTGGTGCTGGTAAGACTGAAACAACTAAGATGCTTATGCGATATCTGGCATACTTGGGTGGACGATCTGGAATAGAAGGAAGGACCGTCGAACAACAAGTTTTGGAAGTAAGATATGATAAACTTGTTTTTCAGTGTTTGATTATTAACATTTACTTCTTATTTTACTCATAGCAAACTACATAGATAGGTGTAGTTTGGACTGATATCTATCATCATTCTCTCAGTCCAATCCAGTTCTTGAAGCTTTTGGCAATGCCAAAACTGTTCGAAACAATAACTCAAGGTAACACTATTTTAGTATTCTTTCCTTTTTGGACAAGTATTTTCTTTTCATGTCAAGCATTAGTAATGTGGCGTTTGATCAACAGTCACTTTGATGCATCTGTTGAAAATTGAGGCAAATGTTTAATCAGCTGTGAATAATATGTTTCACATTATTTTGGTATCATATTAACAGTAACTTTGGTTCATCTGTCGAAAATTGAGATAAATGCTTGATCAGCTGTATATAATATGTTTCACATCATTTTGGTACCATATTTGCTATGTTCAAATATCTAATTTGTCTTTCTTGTTTTTGTTCATCCAATATCGATTTAGTCGGTTTGGTAAATTTGTTGAGATCCAATTTGACAATAACGGAAGGATATCAGGTGCTGCTATTAGAACATACTTACTTGAAAGATCTCGTGTCTGCCAAATTAATGATCCTGAGAGAAACTATCATTGTTTTTACCTTCTCTGTGCTGCACCTCATGTGGTATGTATGCCCTGCCATTGTTTTTAAATGGGTTATGTTAAATCTTGGAATGGACATTATAAAATGTTTACCTATGTGGCAGGAGATCGAGAAGTATAAGTTGGGGAGTCCGCAATCATTTCATTATCTTAACCAATCCAAATGCTTCAAATTAGATGGGGTTGATGAAGCTCAAGAATATCTATCTACCAGAAGGGCCATGGATATAGTTGGGATCAGTGAGCATGAACAGGTATGCTTCTTTAGGTTATTCTAAAGTAAGTTGGTTCTTTAATTCTGAACATTGTTATTCAATTGTATTGTTTATATTCAGGAGGCAATATTCAAGGTTGTAGCTGCCATACTTCATATTGGAAATATTGATTTTGCTAAAGGGCCAGAAATAGATTCATCTGTTATCAAAGACGAGAAGTCAAGATTTCATCTTAACATGGCAGCCGAACTTCTGATGTATGCCCAAGTTATCTGTTTCTGTTCTGTGAAAAATTATTCTTTTACCAACATGGCATGAAATAATGTTTATGTCAGGTGTGATGTCAAGGGTTTAGAGAATGCATTGATAAAACGTGTCATGGTGACCCCTGAAGAAGTTATTACAAGAACTCTTGATCCTGCTTCCGCAATTGTCAGCAGGGATGGTTTAGCAAAAACCGTCTATTCCCGACTATTTGATTGGTAAGAGCTCTGTCTTGTTGTGAAAATCCTGGCACTGGTCCTTTATGATAGTGCAATTAATCATTTGATTGGTCACACTCTATACAGGCTTGTAGACAAAATAAATGTATCAATTGGGCAGGATCCAAATTCAAAGTCACTGATTGGAGTTCTTGATATATATGGTTTTGAAAGTTTCAAATGTAATAGGTAATCCATCAATAGGAAAATGCAATCACAGTTTTGCTTTCAGGGATTACGGATGGTTAAACATGATAATTGATGATTCTTATCTTTTGTCTTGTGCTCAAAACAGTTTTGAACAGCTCTGTATCAATTATACAAATGAAAAGCTGCAGCAACATTTCAATCAGGTTTTCCTAAAGCTTTTTACATAATTTTGTAGATTGAATTAATTATAGGTTCAATTTTAACACATGATGCCATGTCCAGCATGTCTTCAAGATGGAGCAAGAGGAGTATACCAAGGAGGAGATTAACTGGAGCTACATAGAATTTGTTGATAACCAAGATGTTCTGGATTTGATTGAGAAGGTTTATCATTTTTTGTCATAATTTTATTTTGATTTGTGATTTTTTGCAGAAATTGGTGATTTTGTTTGGTAGCATCTTGATCAGATTCATTATTTATGCATTTACAACAACTATACTTTTTTTAATGGGTAAAATTGATAGGACAATGTCCAGAGAACATATGGGTCAAGAATGAGTTTGGTAACCTCGAAGAACATATCTGTATTAGAAAATCAATTTAGTTTTTAAGCCCAAGCGTTTCATCTTTGTTAACCATGAAACTGTATAAGATTGATAATATCATAATAGTGTTTGGTGGGGAACAGTAGGATACACATAAATTTCATGGATGGATGAAAACATCCTTTCAGCTGTGAATCCTTTTTGTGGTGGTATAATTTGCTCAAGAAAGCATAGAAAAGATAAATGTTCTTTTTAACTGCTCATGTACTGGTTTATTCCATTGAGGAGTAGGAGGTTGATCCAACACTATTTGATTTCAGCTCTATTGGATATTTTTCCCTGCCACTGAGCTCTTTTGATGACAGTCAATCCAAGAGTCTTAATGTACTTTCAACAATATGCCATTCGATATAATGCCAATGTGAATGTGTGGCATTCTTTTGATCATATAGAAGTGATTGGATGTTAACATTACCAGTTCTCTTTCTATACTATAGCTACTAATTATCCACTTTATCAACCCAGTGCAGTTCTGGTATAAAAAATCTCAATTTCTATACCAGTATGATCATGCTGCTCTTTAGTGAAATGACAGTGCTAGCCCTAACATATTGGTGCACTATGTCCAATGACAGAGCATTAGTCTTACTTTATCGTGTTCTGTCTCTGTTCTACAATAACTATTGGTGCACCCATTTTGTTGAACACAAAACTTGTACTATCTGGTATAATCATATGGATAATCCTCCAACTTTCCTGCAATATTTGTCTTTAGCTTCAACAAAACTGTTGTCGGTGGATGATACAAGTCTGCAAGTGCAATCTGCCAATTCTATTACTTGACAACTGTGATCCTACTGATTTTTGTACGTCAATTTGAACGCCTAACAAATTCAACTACTTGACAATATACCAAATATCTTTTAACGAATGTGGATATGTTGTTTCTGTGCAGTACAGTTTAATGTGAATGAAGTAATAAGGTAGTAACACAAGGCCCTGAGTGCATTTGCAACATTTAATGCCCAGACTTTAGCATGTCAGTTCAGATGCATATTGAACTCAACTACTTGATGTTATTTGTCATAAGTCTTTTCTTATATGTGGAATTATAGAATTGGCTGTATGTAAAGCTGGAAGGCACAATATATATGACCCTGAGTTTGCTTTCAATTTTTTTAAACAAATTTTCTTTTGGCTACCAACTTACTTGCCATTATGACGACAAATATTTTATTTCAGAAACCTGGAGGAATAATTGCGCTTCTTGATGAAGCCTGGTATGTGTTGATTGCTTCCCTTGTTTTGGTACAAAACCATTTTTCTACTTGGAAGGAAATTCTATCAAGTAACATTAGGATTCTTATATGTCCATATGCATCTATTCTAAAGTAACTTTTGATTTATCCTACATTTCTTGCTTGATTCAGCATGTTTCCCAAGTCAACACACGAGACATTTGCTCAAAAATTGTATCAAACATTCAAAAACAACAAGAGGTTTATAAAACCAAAACTTTCTCGCACAAACTTTACAATTGGCCATTATGCTGGAGAGGTAAGTATTCATTTTTTGAATATGCTGAAGTACTTTTATTGAATCTTCCTTTGATTGGATTAATATATCTATTATCTATACTATCTACTTAGGTAACATATCAAGCTGACTACTTCTTGGACAAAAACAAAGATTATGTTGTGGCAGAACATCAAGAATTATTGAATGCTTCCAAGTGCCCATTTGTTTCGGGTTTATTTCCACCACTTCCTGAAGAGACATCAAAATCTTCCAAATTCTCTTCCATCGGAGCCCGCTTTAAAGTAATATTTTTTTTTTTCTGTTCATATATTATTTTCTGTATGTTACAAATAATATTATTTTTCTAGTAATTGTTTTCTTAAACTCATGTGTGAAATGACCTGCTTACTCTTCTTTAGTAGTGAATCCTTGTGCAGAGGTAATATTTACGAGTGAATGTCACCCTGTGATTCCACGATTTGCACAACTGTCATCAAGTAGAAACTGCATGGCACATAACTACACATGGGTTAACTTAATATTTCTGGTGTCCATTGAATTTTTTTTTTTTTGCATTTATAGATGGAAATTTTTTATACTGATTGAGTAATAGGTGAGATTTTCTAATAGGATCATCAACCTTGTGCTTTTATCCATGGGAGGGCATCTATGAGTGTAGACATACATAAACTTGCAATTTTTTTTAAATTTTGTGCTTCAGTGTCTACAAGAAAGATGTGTACAATGACTTTTAAGTTGATTTGCTTAGTTAATTAGTTACAAATACACTTCTCTTTTTGACTTGTGATCTTACAAAATCTCAGCTACAACTCCAATCGCTGATGGAAACCTTGAACTCAACTCAACCTCATTACATCAGATGTGTGAAGCCAAATAATGTCCTCAAACCTGCTATTTTTGAGAACTTCAATGTTATCCAACAGTTGCGATGTGGAGTAAGTCCCATCTTACTACAATTGACTTGTAATTCTTTTTGATATTATTTTCAATCATCACATAATCTTTTACCATTTTGCTTTGGCTTCTTCACACATCTAGGGTGTTCTTGAAGCAATCCGGATCAGCTGTGCTGGATATCCGACTCGAAGAACATTTTATGAATTTCTCCTTCGATTTGGTCTTCTTGCCCCAGATGTTTTGGAAGGAAAGTAAGCCTTTGTAAATCTGTAAAATGAATTTTGAATTATCTCTAAATTACGTGGTGTTGTATGTATATGAGCTTAATATTTTAACGCACCTGCTTTTGATCTTTGTAAATCTGGATAGCTGTGATGACAAGATTGCTTGCCAAAAGATTCTGGACAAAATCGGATTGAAAGGTTACCAGGTAAGACCATTGTTACCAGATGTTTTTTGTTTTCTTTTTTATGATGTTCAATTACTACTCTACAGGGACAGCTTTTGGATTAACTTAGTAAGCTGAGTATGTCAAAGAATGTAACATAGAAAATTCTCTTTAGACATTTATAAGAATGGGCAGAATCTATGAGGAAAAAGAACTGCATTACATCTTCTCTTAGTTATACACTAAAGGCTACTGATGTTTTGGGTCCCTTTCTCCTTAAAAATATAGAGAATAACAAATTTTCTCCATTGAAAATGCTTTTTCTTATCAACCTACATCTTTTAATTTGTTCTACTCAAATTCATTGAGAATTTTTATTTGAGCATGTCTTTTCTCACATTGTGTATCACCGTCATGGGCAGCTAGGCAAGAGCAAAGTGTTTCTGAGGGCTGGCCAGATGGCTGAACTGGATGCTAGACGAGCAGAGGTACTTGGAAGAGCAGCTAGAACAATTCAGAGGCAAATCCGTACATATATTGCTCGTAAAGATTTCCTTAAACTACGGAAAGCAGCTATTCATCTGCAGTCTTTATGGAGAGGTATGGTTGAGATATTATAAGATTGGTACATCTTTTCCTTATCATAAGAAAGGTTACCCTAAGACTAAGTTGTGCTTGTTCTTTCTTTCAATTGGATGTGCTATCATTCATTTGGAAGTCCTGTGATCTAGTTATTAAGTCTGAATCGTTTGGATTTTGATTTTTCTCTTGTGCATCAGTAAAAAAAGTCTTTATTTGTGTTCTCAATTTGGTTAAATTCAGGGAGATTGGCCTGTAAGCTTTATGAGTATATGAGACGTGAAGCAGCAGCAGTCAAAATTCAAAAGAATCTGCGTCAATATTTTGCAAGGAAATTGTATACAACACTTCGATCATCAGCAATTATTTTGCAAACAGGCTTAAGGGCAATGACTGCACGCGATGACTTTAGATTTAAAAGGCAAACTAAAGCTTCAATTTGTATTCAGGTGTCTTATTCTCTCTTTGCTGGAAACAGCTTCTAAAACTTTAGCTACATGGTTTTATGTTGTTCTGAAAGAGAATCTATAATACATCACTTCATAAATGAGCTGGCATGTATGTTTTTTAATTTCTTAATCTACCAATTGTTCATTTGGACTATGATTTAAACATATTTTGTCCTTTGCTTCAGGCTCGGTGGCATTGTCACCGAGATTATTCTTACTACAAGAGATTGCAGAAGGCAACGCTTACTTATCAGTGTGCTTGGAGACAAAGGCTTGCAAGAAAAGAGCTTAGAAAGCTAAGAATGGTCTCTTCTTAACTCTGGATTTCTGAATTTCTCCAAATAAAATGAAGCTTATACATAACCTAGTTGTTAACTCAAATTTCTGCAGGCTGCTAGGGAAACAGGAGCCCTAAAAGAAGCGAAAGACAAGCTTGAAAAGCGTGTGGAGGACTTGACATGGCGTTTGCAGCTTGAGAAACGACTAAGAGTAATAATCCTTTCTAAATAATTCTCCATGCGATACGTTGGCACTTTATCTATTCTTCTGTTTAGTATTCTGTGCTTGTTGATGAGTTGCGAGATAACCTGCTTGACTCCAATATGCAGACTGATCTGGAGGAGACAAAGGCACAAGAAATTGCTAAACTACAAGAGATGTTGCATGAGACGCAACTGCAGGTAGAAGAATCAAAGTCCATGGTTATCAAGGAACGTGAGGCTGCACGCAAGGCTATCGAGGAAGCACCTCCTGTCATAAAGGAAACCCCTGTTTTGGTTCAAGATACAGAAAAGATCAATGCATTAACTGCTGAAATTGAAAACCTGAAGGTAGGACCAACAAACTCATTCAGACATTAGATCTCTCTCTATATATGGTGTCCTGGGTTCTGAATCAGGACCATGTGCATTAGGAGCGAGAAAAGACAGGAAAACCAGGAATTGTAGACATTTGTATGCTGATTAATGAGAACCTCTATTGTATTTACCATTATAGTACGTTATGTTCTACAAATTACCTGTGTTTAAATTAGATGCCTGTTAAATGAATTACTTTGTTGTTCACTCTGAATTATGTAGTAATTTTGTTTTTATTCTCTTATTATCATGACAGGCTTTAATGCAAACAGAAAAGCAGGCAACTGATGCAGCCAATAAATCATTAGCTGAAGCTCAGGAAAGAAATAATGAACTACTCAAGAAAGTTGAAGATTCTGAGGCAAGAGCTGAGCAACTTCAAGACACTGTTCAAAGGTTTCTGATTTAGTGATCTTTTTTTTTGGGGGGTTTTATCTCCAGCAATTTAGGTATCATTTTGGATAAATGTAGATGGAATGCATGAGAATTTTAAAATTTTATGTTATAAATACTATAAGAAGCTAAAACCAGTTACCAGTCATATGTCCTGAAGATTTGCTTCAATAACATGAGGTAATAGTTGTATCTTCTTTCCGAGCACAGGCTTGAAGAGAAAGTATCAAACTTGGAGTCAGAAAATCAAGTACTACGTCAACAGGCAGTTGCCATTTCACCAACCACCAGAGCATTAACTACACGCCCAAAAACAACTATCATCCAGGTGCCTTTCATCCTTAATGCTTATACTGTTGTTTTGTTTAGTGTATATGGATGTCTTGCTTATGCTATCATATTATTGTGCCTTTGTTACAGAGAAGCACAGAAAATGGGAATATTCTGAATGGTGAATCAAAACTTGCTTTGGTAAGCATAATAATTGAATTCTAATGAGCATTCGGCTTCTGTGATATCGAATGTCATTCCCGAAAAAGATAGGTAAATTAACCTGGATGATTCTCCTTACATAAAAACTGTAGGATCTTAGTCCTGGTATACCTAGTTCCAAGGAGCTCCAAAATGATGATAAACCACAGAAGTCACTCAATGAAAAGCAGCAGGTATAATTTTAGTTAATTTTTAAATAAAAGCCATTCAGTAAAGATGCTTTAATATTTGTGCATCTTGTTGATATTGAATTTTGTCACAACTTCTTGTTCGATCATGCTGATTACATCCATCTATTTTTTCACAATGCTGTTTTCCAGGAGAACCAGGACTTGCTTATTGAATGCATCTCTAAGGACCTAGGATTCTCTCAGGGTAGGCCTATTGCTGCTTGTCTCATCTACAGATGCCTTCTTCACTGGAGATCCTTCGAAGTTGAAAGAACTAGTATTTTTGACCGTATAATCCAAGCAATAGGCTCAGCTATTGAGGTATGAAAAACCTTTTTAATTGTTGCTGGGACTTTATTGTGTTTCGTCATATGTGAATAAGGAATTTAATGCATTTACAATTTTGTGTTAGATTTGTGACCACTCTATGCAACCTCAACAATCTTTCATGTTTACCTAACCCATATTAGTGAAACTGCTACATGATCTTATTCATAGTTCCGTGCCAGTTTTTTATTTAACTAAAATTTCAACTTGCATATCTGAAAGGCCCAGGATAACACTGATGTCTTATCCTACTGGTTGTCCAATTCATCTACTTTATTGTTACTTCTCCAACGGACACTAAAAGCAAGTGGAACCGCAAGTTTGACTTCACAGAGGCGTCGAGCATCAGCTTTGTTTGGGAGGATGTCTCAAGTAAGGCAGCAGAACCTTTTTCCCAGAAGAAGATGATGAGTGTTTTCACTATGGTTTCCTTCTAATTTTTCGTTGTTTAATGTGTTTTTATTAATTTCCCTGCATTTTAAGGGGATTCGAACTTCTCCTCAAAGTGCTGGGCTCTTTTCTTTTAATGGCCGCATGATGGGTGGATTGAGTGATTTGCGTCAAGTTGAAGCAAAATATCCTGCTCTGCTTTTCAAGCAGCAGCTTACTGCTTTTCTCGAGAAAATTTATGGAATGATCAGAGACAATCTAAAAAAAGAAATATCTTCACTGCTTGCCTTGTGTATCCAGGTATGAAGAAACTTTTCATATATTTGTGCTTGAAATTTTGTTAATATTGCTAACCATGCAGGCACCAAGAACATCTCGTGCAAGCTTATTGAAAGGGTCACGATCTCAAGCAAATGCTATGGCCCAGCAGGCACGAATCGCGCATTGGCAGAGTATTGTGAAAAGCTTAACCGACTACTTGAAAATACTGAAAGCCAATTATGTAAGTTTTGTAGTGGCAATCTATTTAATTTCATAAATGTTTAGCAAAACTTTTGGTCCTTATCCTTTTTTCACCACTCAGGTCCCTCCATTTTTAGTCCGCAAGGTGTTCACCCAAATCTTTTCGTTTATAAATGTTCAACTGTTTAACAGGTACGTCAAGTTTAAATGTAAATTCCATGCCACTATTTTTGTAGTCATGTGAACTTTCTTATTGAAAAGAATAATTTCCTTTTTGTGCTCTTTATATAGCCTTCTGTTGAGGCGTGAGTGCTGTTCATTTAGCAATGGGGAATATCTCAAAGCAGGATTGACTGAGTTAGAACACTGGTGCTATGATGCAACCGAAGAGGTGGAATCCTTTGATCTCAGTCAACTTTTATCAAGGCATTGAACTAAAATATCATTTGCACACAGTATGCAGGTTCTGCCTGGGATGAGTTGAAGCATATTAGGCAGGCTGTTGGTTTCTTGGTATGTTGTCTTTTATGAAGAACACAGCTGTTGACTGCTATTGAAGAAGGTTCAATATTTTTAATTTTTAATTTTTGAGAAACATCACATAATATATTCATTGATCCAGGTTATACATCAGAAGCCGAAGAAGACCTTGAAGGAGATAACCAATGATTTATGTCCAGTTTGGGCCACTACTTTGACCTGTTATGATGTTAAAAACATGGAGTCATTTAGTTATCATACCCATTTTGAACTGTTATCTGATTCTGTTTTCAGGTGCTTAGCATACAACAGTTATACAGAATCAGTACGATGTACTGGGATGACAAATATGGAACACACAGTGTATCGTCGGAGGTAAGTTTTGAATTCAGTTTATTGATGTGGTCAGACTATCATCTAAACATTTATATCCGAATTTTTAGGTCATTTCAAGTATGAGAGTTATGATGACAGAGGATTCAAATAGTGCAGTTGGGAGTTCGTTCTTGTTGGATGATGATTCCAGGTCATTTTTTAATAAACATGTTTAAGTTCTCTGTGTTTTTTTTTAATATTTTGGGGGCGCGGGTGGGTGACGGTGGTTCAGGAATAGGAAAATCTAAGCTGGATTTATCCTTCATCAATTTGTCGATGCAGCATACCTTTCTCTGTGGATGATATTTCCAAGTCAATGACCGAGATAGAGATAGCAGATGTTGATCCGCCACCTCTGATTCGTCAGAATTCAGGCTTTGCTTTTTTGCTACAGAGAAAGGAATAGTAATTCTCATCGCCAAGTGTTCCAGTTCTCAACCATTCAGCAAGATGTGCATACTCATCTCGTAAATATGATGTTATTCTACTCGTGCCAAATTGGCTGGTGAACCAAGGGTAGATGATAGATTATCATTTTAGTATTTGTGTTTGATTTGTTGATTTGTTTTTGTGAATTTATTTTTTCCAGTTGTATTTATTGGTGAATAGCTCTGGGCTGCTATTGGGAATGCTCAGTGTCTATTATTAGGTAGTACGAGGGTGCTGCATCAACAAACATTTAGAAGTTGCATTCGTCTATGCTCTGTTGGTAATGTAGTTGGCAATTGAAGCAACAATAGAAACATTCAAAAGGTTAATCTTTTGTTGTATGTTGAAGGTCTTGTAGATGCAATTATGCCTAGTCTTTCCAACACTAGCAATTTCTTAACTGTGGTATATACTCAATTGTGACTAAAGGGAGGAGGTGGAGGAAGAAGTTGAGAGGAGAGGAAGAAGTTGAGAGGAGAGGAAGGGAAGGGAGGAGAGAAGAAGAGGTGGTGGAGGGGCGACGCACTGAACCGGTTCAGAATATATATAATAAGATTTGAATAGGGGGTTGAAACTGAATTTTTTTTATTAAAAAAGTATCATGGATAAGTTTTCAATGTGGATGCCAAGTCAATTAGTAGGATTTTAAAAAAATATATATATATAAATTGCTCTTACGTGGTAAACAAAAGCTTTCAATACATAATTCGTTTCAGTGAACAGCCGCAGATGGTTAATGTCCCTTCAACGAAGGAGGAGTAATTGCTGGCCCATTCGAAAATATACTGACAAATTGAAAAGAAAATATAATTTGTATTCTCTATCCGGATATCCTTATAGCCTGTAGTCGAATAAAAATAAGGTGTGAGTCAATGTATTGTTATGAGACGATTTAGAATCTATTGTATTTAAAATTATATTTTAAATACACATTGGCAAAATTGTAGGTCAAAAAGTCCATTGAATATTTTGTGATAAATTTATCCTTCTAATTTTTAAATATTTATTTTGAAATAAATATATTTTTGTTTAAATAAATAAAATTTATAAAAAAAATTGTATGGCCCGAATATATAATAAATAAAAATAAAATCATGTAAATAAATATACAATAATATTTTAAAATAAATAATTAAAATATAATCTTATAGAAAATATAAGTCAGGTTGATTTTTCACTAAATCATCATGGCAATCTTGTAATTTTACTCAAAGTCATAGGTACTTATGAAATTTAAAAATTATATTAGCATCTCGTAAATGTTGAAGTGCTAACATTACTATGAGATATCATTTGAGCATTTTAAATGTAACATGAGATTTGAAAAAAAATTATTAGGTTTTAAACATAAATTTCAAATGTGTCATGCAACCATAATGTATATGATGTCTCAACAACTTTGTGTTAAAAAAAAACATGAGGAAAAAGGTTATCGATATGAATGTAATAGATATCCGTCGTCAACAAATATATCTGACTATTGTGATGATATCTCTAACAACTCTGTATGCAATAGATATACGGAAAACAAGACGATAGTAATAATGAAAAAATTAGAAGAGGCTACTAGAATGAACCAATGAATATGCAATATGATAATGTTTCAACAACTCTGTACTTAAATGATATGTTCAACAATCAACACTAACAAAAAAAAAAAGCCACTTGAAAGACATGAAAAACACTATTGTTAGGGGTTTTTATTTTTTTCCAAGGAAAACAAAAAAAACCGTGTGGATATGAATGTAATCAATATCTGTCATCAACAAGATATACCTACCTATTGTGATGATGTCTCAATAACTCTGTATGCAAAAGATACGAGGAAAAGAAGTAGATAAGAATAGTGAAACATATAGAAAGTGATGATGTTTCAACAACTCTGTACTTTAAAGATGTGTTCAACAAATCAACGCTAATAAAGGAAGCTATGTGAAAGATGTGGAAAACACTTTTGTTAGGGGGATCTTTTTTAGGAAAAAAAAAATATTTGGATATGAATGTAATTGGTATCTATTGTCAACCTACCTATTGTGATGATGTCTTAACAACTATGCACGCAAAAAACATGAGGAAAACAAGTTGGCAGTAATATTGGAAAAAATAGAAGAGGAACTCATAATGATTGTAATTGATATCTATCATCCGATAGATATGTATATATAATATAATATCTTTCTAATAATTCTATACTTAAAAGATATGTTCAACGAATCAATACTTCCAAAAGAAGCTATGTGAAAGACGTAAAAAACACAATTATTAGGGGGGTGTTTTTTTCTTAAGGAAACAAACAAATTTGTGAATATGAATGTAATCGGTATCCATTGTCAATAGATATACCTACCTCTTATGATAATGTCTCAAATAGCTCTGGACGCAAAAGGCATGAGGAGTACAAGTCAACAATAATAGTGGAAAAATTAGAAGAGAACACTAGAATAGATGTAATGATGTCTCGACAACTTTGTACTTCAAAGGCGGCATGTGGAACAAATCAACATTGACAAGAGAAGCTACGTGAAAGACGTGGAAAACACTATTGTTAGGGGATGTGTTTTTTTTTCCCTAGGCAAAAGAGAAAAAAAAAAGATGAGAATATGAATGTAATCAGTATCAATTATGATATATACCTATTGAATATGATGGTATATCAATAACTCTGTGCTTAATAGACATGTTGAACAAATCAACACTAACAAAATAAGCTATGTGAACGATGTGGAAAACACTATTGTTAGGGTAGTTTTTTTTTTTTGTAGGAAAAAAAAGTGTGGGTATGAATTTAATCGTATCCGTCATCAACAGATATACCTACATATTGTGATAATATCTTAATAATTATGTACGCAAAAGATATGAGAAATATAAGTTGATAGTAAGAGTGAAAAATTTAGAAGAGGACACCAGAATAGAATAAATGTAATCGATATTCGTCATCCAAAAGATATGCCTATAGAATGTGATGATATCTCAACAACTCTGTACTTAGAAAGCATATGGAACAAATCAATACTAACAAAAAAGGGCTACATAAAAGACTTGAAAAACAATATTGTTAGGGGAGTGTTTTTCTTTTTTCTCAAGGAAAAAGAAAAAAAAAGTATGGATATAAATGTAATCGGTATCCGTTGTTAATAAATATACCAACCTATTGTGATGATGTCTCAATAACTCCATACGCAAAAGACATGAGAAAAACAAGTCTATTAATAGTGGAAAAATTAGAAGAGGATACCAGAATGAACGCAATTGTAGAATAGATTTCATTCATTATGAAAGGTATTGATTTCATTCATCGAGATAATATATATTTATATAAGTTTTGAGGAATAGATTTCTCTCGATCATTTACTTAAATTACCTAATCAAATCAATTACTTAAATCTGATCCTCATGTCATTGAGGATGTAAGGAATGCAACATGTCATTCCATGTTTGTGTTCATCATGATCTTCTATCAATGTTATCTCAAACAACTTTGTACTTAAACAAATCAATATTAACAAAAGAAGTTACGTGAAAAACGTGAAAAATACTCTTGTTAGAGAAGTGTACTTAAAAGACACATTTAACAAATTAACACTTCCAAAAGAAATTATATGAAATATGTAGAAAACATTGTTAGGGGGTGTTTTTCTTTCGCAAGATAAATAAAAAGGGTATGGATATGAATATAATCAGTATCCATCGTTGATAGATATATCTATCTATTGTGATAATATTTCAACAACTCTATATGCAAAAAATATGAAGAAAATAAGTCAACATTAATAGTGAAAAAATTAAAAAAAGGACATCAGCATAAATGTAATCGATATCCATTGTCCAATATATATGCTTACAAAATGTGATGATGTGTCAACAACTATGTACTTAAAAGAAGTGTTCAACAAATCAATTCTAACAAAAACGCCACATGAATGATGTAGAAATCACTAGTGCTAGGGTTTTTTTTCTAAAAAAAAAAATGGATATGAATGTAATGTCTTAATAATCCGTTCCCAATAGATGTACTTATGATAATGTCTTAATAATCCTTAATGCAAAAGATATGAGAAAAATATATCAATGATAATAATAATAATTAAAAATTATTTAAAAGAGTGTAATCAGTGGAAAATATTATTTTCAGAGGTGTTTTTTTTTCAAAAAAATATATAAAGTATGGATAATGAATGTCTCAGCAATGATGTGTCAACACACTTTGTCTGAGCCATGACACGTTAAGCAATGGAACGTGCTGCAAACATGTGAACGGGTCACCTGTGAAGTAGGCCCACTAGGCCCCCAAACACACACACACACATATGTGAACGGGTCACCTGTGAAGTAGGCCCCCCCACACACACACACATATCTCGTCGTCAAGAGTCGCTCTATCTCATCGCCAACCGTCTTTTGTCAGTCAAGTGCGAGCTTTCGGGGTCACTGCTTCATCGGTCGTGCTTGGGGACTGATGTTCAGGCGGTGTTGTGCGATCGCTTGGTCGATCCCGGGCATGTCCGTTGGTGACCATGCGAAGATGTTAGCGTTTTCAACAAGTAGGTTGATGAGCCACTCTCTTTCCTCCTTCGGTAGCCTCGACCCAACCCTAACGACCCTATCTGGTCGATCGTGACATAGAGGGACTTCTTAGGTATGCTCAGTCGGTTCGGGTCATTGTGTTGGCTTGGTGACGTCCCGAGAGTCGGCAATGGGATGCTCGTGTCATGGCTTCTTGGGTAGTGTGACCGTCGCTAGGTAACATTGTCAGGATTCCCGAGGATTGCCCCTTGCTTGGGTCGAAAATTTTATCGCGCGGGGGTATGTGGAGATGACCACTCTGAGCTTGTTCAGGGTTGGTCAGCCTAGGATGGTGTTGTAGGGTGAAGGGAGTTCCACCACCATAAAGATTACTATGATCATCTTGACTCGTGGGTCGTCGCCCAAGGTGATTGGCAGGACGGTCGTGTCGAGGGATGAAATGGAGTCGCTTGTAAATTCGGTAAGCGTCGATTGACTTGGGGCGAGGTCTTCCTTGGTTAGGTTGAGTTTCCGGAAGGCGTCGAAGTATAGGATATCGACGGAGCTCCCGGTGTCCACCATGATCCTTTTAACCCGAGCATTGGCGATCATGGCCAAGATGACTAGCGCGTCGTCATGCTCCGGGTGTTCAATTTCTCCTGTTGGGAAGGTGATATGGGGCAGTTAGGCTTGTCGCGGGCATTTTTCAGTGGCCGCTCGGGCATAAGCCTTTCGCCCTGCCATGCTATCTCCCTCTGATGCCAGACTCTCACTGATCACATCAATCTGCTTCTCGACCGGACCGGAGGGAGGGGGAGACATTTCGCGTGGCCTCTTAATCTAGTGACCTAAGTGCCCCCAGCGTATGAGTTCTTCAATTTGATTCTTGAGGTCACGTCGGTGTCGTGTCCATAATCGTTATGAAACCTACAGTTCTTTAAATGGTCCCTGAGCTCATGCGGTGCCTTCATCGAGTTTGGGGCCTTCAGGAGTCCCTTCTCCCTGATCTGCAGGAATATCTCGGTCCTGGAGGACTTCAAAGGCGGGAGTGGGGGCCTCAGGAGTGTTGCATTGGGTCAGTCGATTCTCCTTCTTGGCGGTACCGGGGGCTGCCCTTAGGTTGGTTCTGGTCGTAGCCTCTTATTCTCTTCGCACTTTCCCACCACCAATGCTTCGGCAGCCACGTATTGGTTAGCATGTTGAAGCATTTCGGGGATGGTCGTAGGAGGTCACTTGACCAGCGACCAGAAGAACCTGGAAGGTCGGAGTCCCATTAGAAAGGCCTGCATTATCAAAGAAGGGTGATCGTCGAGCAACCCCCGGATTTTAGTAGCAAAGCATGTCATAAAATGAGAAAGTGGCTCGTCGTCCTTTTGGCTGAGGCCGAGGAGCAGAGCTACGGACGACCTCGGTCACACACTGGCTAGGAAGTTGAGCTCGAACTCTTTGGCCAATCGGTCGAAAGAGGCGATCGAGGCCAGTCTGAGTCGGTTTTACCACATCCAAGTTGGGCCTCAAAGCAAGGTGGGGAATGCTCTACACATGAGGGCGTCAAAAGTACCGTATAGGGCCATCTGGGCTTGAAAGGTGGCGACATGTTTCGTTGGATCAAAGCTGCCATCATAGGCTTCGAGAATAGGAAGACAAAAGCTTGGAGGGACTGGCTTGTCCTGAACCTCGAGTATGAAAGGCGATCCCCCTGAAGAGGCCTCGTTGAGCTCCTTCTTGGATATACAAAACTCTTATTGAACCTCGTCCAGGCGCCGATTTATCGAGTGCAGTTGTGCCCGAAGGGAGTCCGCCAAGTCAGACGATAGTGTGTCTGGCTCGGGGCTACCGGTGTGGGGGTGTTGAAGGCTTCATGCGTCATGCGTGGGCGTCAGCCGTCGTTCGGGTGACGCGGCGATGTTCGTCATCACGAGCTGTCAAGGAGCGAGGGGTGGTGTAGGAGAGGGTGGAGGTTGCACGGGAGCTAGGGGTGGCAATTTCCCTTGTGGCGTCGACAGGAGCATTGGGGGTTGTTCAGGAGGCAAGACGAGGGGAACAATGGTTTGCATCATCCCCGTCGGGACTTGAACTTAGTGCGTCAGGCTGAGGAATGCCTCAGCGGAGATGGAAGGTTGAGCGGCAACCACTCCCGGGGGTGATAACCCCGGGTTAGTGAACAGTCGCCAATAGCACCTCGGGGTCTCTATGGAGTCGTTGGCCTCCTGCTCGAGGGGGAGGCGGGTGTTGCTCCCCTAACCCAGGGGTTGAGTGGGTCGGGAGGCGCTCGCTACCCAAGTGTTCGGTCGTGTTGCCAGGTTGAGGTTGATCCTGCATCATTGGGCCCTCCTAGCGCCAAAATGATAGTGATCCTTTACACCATGGTAGAGGGAGTCAGCACAGCTTGGTTCGGTCTTAGGTGTGCAAGATCATCCACATTGGTGTTTGGTTGACGAGGATCGAAGTCTGGTGAGGTCAGGCTTGGGCTTTGGCTCCAAAGTCGGGAAACTCCCTTTGGCTGACCGCTTGCCTCTTTATCACCGGTCCCTGCACACAGGTCAGGGTTGAGAAGGGGGCTCTCGATTTCGACCCCTCCGAAGTTGTTAGAATTGAGTGAAAAATCAGCGAGAGATCACTTGTTGTCAGCCCCACGAGGGGTTCTTATCCTTCCACCAAAGGGCCAACCGTACCTATCATATTTATGATTGTCAGTGTTGTACTTGGTCGGCATCATCCTGACTCCTACGGAATGGCACGGTACTCGGTCGATGCTGTCCTGGCCTTTGTGGGACGGCGCTGTACTTGGTCGGCGTCGATCTGACCTTTACAGGACGACACTGCCACGACTCTTACGGGACGACGGGGACGGCGCTATACTCGGTCGGCGCCGTCCCGGCCTCGGGACAGCACTATGCTCGATCAGTGTCGTCCCGACTCTTGCGAGACGACATGGTACTCGATTGGCGTCGCCTGACCTTTGCGGAATCGACGTTGACCGGGGGGTACAATCTAATGTGTTGACCTTGATGTTGATGTGGCTATGGATAGTGGTTGGAGGACATGTTACCAAAATATGTGCTATAATAGTACAATGAGAAGATAACACAATTATGCCCTGTTATTCATCAGAGTCTATTTCGGCAAGCAGCTTCAATTATTGGAAATCCCATTCCACGGTAATGACGCATGGGGTTATCTTAAGGATTTTTGTTAAAACTTAATATGAATCTTTCACACATCATCTTTAATTTTTAATATTTAAATTTAGATCTCTACATTATAAATAGATCCTTAAGAAAAAAAAAAGAGAGATGTTACGACAGGTGCGGACGATTGAGAAAACATAAATGCTAACTAATATTTATGTTTTTCCCACCCTCCTATTCTATTAAAAGTTTAAACGTATTTTAGTTTAAAACATTTTAAATTAAGATATTAAAAAACATTTATATCTTAATTAAATTAAGAAATATATCTCTAGTAAACACTTTTAAATAAAATTATTTGTGCAAAAACATTTTTTTAATAAAAAATGTTGAGCGGTTTTAAAATCGAATCAGACAATTCAATTTTAATTTGTCGAGCGATTTTTAGAGATTCAACTCTTAAATTTTAATTCAATAGACTTGTTAAATTAATTATTTCAAAAAATATTTTTGTTATTAGGATAGAAGTTTTTTCTCCACCTTCGGAATGTTTGAAGGGTTCGAATAACCCGATGCACAGAATGTCAATAGATGTAACCAACAATAAATTTTAACTAACTAATTTAGTTAACAAAAATTAACTAAAAATGATTTAGATCATGGAATCGAAATAAATCAGTACTTCAAAAACATGTTGAACAAATCAATGCTAACAAAAGAAATAAGCTATGCGAAAGATGTAAAAAAAATTTATTATTAGATGGGTGTTTTTTTTTCCAAAGAAAAAAAATAAAAAACTTGTGAATATGAATATAATCGGTATCTATCGTCGTCAACAGATATATCTATCTACGTATTGTGATAATATCTTAATAACTATGTATATAAAAGACATGAAAAAACAAATCGATAATAATAATTAAAAAGTTAGAAGAGGATATCAGAATAAAAATAATCGATATTAATGGTCTAACAGATGTACCTACATAATATGATTATGTCTCAATAATTCTCTACTTAAAAGATATCAAATCAATACTTGTAAAAAAAAAAAAAAACTATGTGAAAGACATCAAAAAAAATAATATATTGTTTTTTAAAGTAAAAGAAGATAAAGATTGAATATGAATGTCTCAACCACTCTGTACGAGCCATCACACATTAATCAATGGAACGAGCTGTAGACTTGTGAAACACAAGTCGACAGTAATAAAAGATAACGTGGAAAACGACGACGCCGGGGAACCACCCAAAAACCCCAATAGAGTCCGATGAGATGGCATGCTGCTCTGTCATTCACTATCCTAGTGGAATCCATTATCAATAGCCCGTCCGGAACGGGTGGCCTGTGAAGTAGACCTCCAGAAAAAGAAAACATAGTACGATGATGAGATGACACAATGGTGCTCTATTATTATTGGTCAGACTCTATTTCGACGACCCCGGTGGGATCGAATATCTAAAGCTGTCGCCGTGCCCGTACTAATCTCAGAAGAAAATAATTTTCTATGTAATTTTTCATATATTAGTAACGTATATTGTATATACATACACGGATTCCTGTTTCTTCTGTGTAATTTGTGTTTTATTTTCTAACATGAAAAAGACAAACTATCAAAATGTTTTCTAAGACGAAATCACATCATCATGCCTAATTAATACTGTGGGAGCCCGTGAATAAGAAAATGAAGAAACAAGTTACCTCAGGCATTGATTCCATTAAACACGTGGTGAGCTCTGCATTCATCGGCAAGCAGCTTCAATTATTGGGAATCCCTGTATGGGCCTTCATGTTCGTGCTACCATCTCCTTGTATATATATGTCACTGGGCACCTCACCGTCTTCCACACAAAGTATCAGTTACTCCTATCCTCCTCCTCCTCCTCTTCCAATGGCGCAAAAGATTGGCGCGGATACACCATCCTGGCCTGAGCTCCTCGGATCCGAGCACTGGTCCGGCCTTCTCGACCCTCTCGACCAATCCCTTCGCGTCTTCCTCCTCCAATGCGGTGACATGTGTCAGGTCACCGCCGACTCCTTCATCAGCGACGACCACTCCAATTACCGTGGCATGTGCCGCTACCGCCCCAGCACCCTCCTCGACGATGTGTTCTTCCCCTACGCGGCCAACTACGACGTCAAGGAGTACCTCTACGCCATGTCGATTAATTGGTCAAACTTCACCGAGGAGTCTAATTGGATGGGCTACATCGCCGTCTCCAAGGACGCATACACGAAGCGTACCGGGCGCCGCGAGATCTACGTCGTATGGCGCGGCACGATGCGGCCGTCGGAGTTCATCGAGGGCTTAGTGATCAGTCTCGTGCCCTTCGACCCCGACAACCAAGATGTGCAAGATGTGAAGGTCGTGAACGGCTGGAACGACATCTACACGTTGAAAGACAGCGGTTCGCAATTTCCATGCAACGCAACCAGTGCAAGGGAGCAGTTACTGAGTAAGTTAAGCGAGCTAGTGAAGCTATACAAGAACGAGAGCCTTAGCATAGTGTGCGTTGGCCACAGCTTGGGAGGCGCCCTCGCCATCTTGAGTTCTTTCGATATAGTGAACAAAGGACTGTCCAAGATAGAAGGCAAGGAGGAGCACTTCCCAGTATGTGCCGTGGTGTTTGAGAACCCCAAAGTTGGGAACAAGGCCTTCAATGAAAGGTTTGAGAAGCTGCCCAACCTTCGAGCTCTACGTGTCCGGAATACTTGGGACATCGTTCCATATTGGCCACTTCCAACCGACTACGTTGTCACCGGCTCAGTTCTGGACATAGACTCCAAGCTGTCGCCCTACTTGAAAGTTCTGGACATAGACTTCAAGACGTCGACCATCTTGAAAATCCTTGCGAGTAGCCACGACCTGCAAGTGGTCCTCCACACGGTGGCCGGGTGGACCTGGAAGGACGTCGAGTTCCACTTGAAGGTGGAGAGGAGCCTGGCGCTAGTGAACAAGCAGGGCGGCTACTTGAAGGATGAGTTGCAGATACCCGAGGCGTGGTGGGTGGAGAAGAACAAAGGAATGGTACCGGACAAGGATGGAGAGTGGTCCGAGACACCTGGATGGAACTGCAAGTCATCCAGTAATGGCCACCAGCTCTAAGGATCCAATGCCTGCCTGCCTATCTACCCTAAATAAAGTTGTCACTCCCTGCTCTCACTCTATCTCTTTGTGTCGTCACGGGGACGGGGGAGGGAGATGACAAGAAGAACTAGTGCAGGCCTGCATGCAGCAGTCACGAACGTACGCTTCAAACTTGTGTGGTGATCGGTTTCTACTAGGTGTGTGTAATTGGGTCAGTAAGTGAAACGCCAGTGAAGCACTTGCTTCGCTGAATAATAATAAATAAAAATCCTGTGGTTTGAACATCGGCTTCACCTTCTCATCGTCGTCGATCACATCCATGGTGGTAATACCTGCTACGAAACGAATGAATGGTAGCTCTCCCTTCATCTCGTTCTACGGTGCCATGCGAATGGACGAATCCAATATGTAGTTTAGTTGGAGGAGACGATGACGCGACATTAACCAAGACCTTTGCGCGCGATCGAGGACCAACTACGGCGGAAGGGAAGTGGAACGAAGACCACGAAACCCGCGACGCACGGACAATTAAGATGGACTCATAAGCTATTGGATCCTGACATGGATTATTTTGCTCGATGCAAACAGCTCTTAGACGTCAACGTGAATTTTAATTCCATCCGAGAATTATTTTGCTCGATGCAAACAGCTATTAGATGTCAACGTGAATTTTAATTCATTTTAAAACATATGAAATGATCCATACTTGCACCCTTTTTCTTTTCCAGAAAAAGAAAGCTCCGACTTGACATTTGGCATGACAAGTTTCGACAACTGTCGTCTACCTTTGCGTGCGATCTCTACGAGATTTTAAGAATAGAAAAACAAAACAAGAAAAAAGAAGAGCCAAACAACAACACACGAAAACATATCATATATAGAGATGAGGAACTAACTACAGTTGGTTAGGGTGAACAACGAGGCAGCACCCTTCAGATCGTGTTCCTCCTGCGCATGCTCCACCGGACTCGTCTCATCCTTTAGCTCCGGCACTTGGGTGCTGTAACATCAAACAAAGCCAACCTGATGAGATTACACGCACACACACACACACACAGAGACAGATAGGTGACCTAGCTATTGCCTCGTCCCACGTCTCAATCTGTCCAACCCAACCATCGAGGCCATTCCCGTGTTTTTTTAGAATTCAATTCATGAATATAAACGTTTCAAGAGAAAATAAACGAACAAACAAATAAATAAATAAATAAATAAATAAATAAAAACTTTTACCTGCTGCAACGTGGATGACCGGCCTCATCGGCGTTATCCTCGTCCCCTCCCATCGACGTCTGTCTGACATCGAACATGTCTACCAAAGGCTTTACGTCCTCGTCCTCCACCATGCAGTTGAAGTGCGGCTGGTGTTGTAGACTCGATAGATCATTGTTATCGTTATTACTATTATTATTGATTATGATGCTTGTATTTGGGTGGTTGTTTTGATGATCTCTGGTGATGTCATCGTCGTAGCACAAGTAATTATAGTATTGCTGTTGATCCTGCTGGTTGATCGTAGGGAAAATATTACCACCATAAATCACGTTATCCACATCCTCGGACGTGGCCGTGTTAAGCAGAAGATTAGGGTGGACCTCCAGGTCGGACGCGACAGAGGCCTGGGCAGCCTGCGCACGGCAGACGGCGAGTTGCCTCAGCACGAGGGCGAGCTCATTGGAGTCGCGCTCGATCTGGTACTCGAGGTCGCGGATGATGCGGTAGCAACCGCCGACGGGATCGAGAGCACGCATATCGGACTGGTATATGATGGTTTTCATGGCTTCGGCATGCTGGTAGGGATCGAGGTTGCGGATGATTTTGAGGATATTGCTAACGCCGAACAGGCGGTGGGCGTTGAGGAACTTGTGCTGCTGGTTGGCCGGGAAGTAAGGGGCGAGGGTGCAGTCGGGGTTGCACTTGCGGCGTTGGTATTTGCAGGCGGCGCAGGCCTGGGTTGCGGTGGCCTGGGAGGAGGAGGAGGTGGAGGAGGAGGAGGAAGAAAAGCGGGAGGAGGTGTTCTTGCTGCTTCCTGCTTTGGTGGTAGTTGTATGGGATGCAGTGCCAGCGATCATGATAAGATCGAGGGGTGGGGCGACGAAGGTGGCACAGGTCCTGGGCCTACGGCTCCGGCCGGCCTCACTCGCTCAGCGGAGGAGGAGGAGGAGGAAGAGGAAGACGAATATTATTTGTTCTTGTTATTTCTGATACCGATGGGATCGGTAGTGGGCAGCAAAAGGAGCCGAGCCGCCCATCGATGGAAATGCGCGGAGGAGGAAGGAATGGCCGGGAGCGGAGATCGGTTGGAGAGACGACCATTTCTTCGTGACACGTCATAAAATACAACGCAGAGGAGAGAGAGAGAGAGGGTGTAACCTTCCTATTTAATTTTAATTCGGATCATGTTGGACGAGACGACCATTTCTTCGTGACTCATCATAAAATACATCTCAGAGGAGAGAGAGAGGGAGAGTGCGTGTGTGTGTGTGTGTGTGTGTGTGTGTGTGTGTGTGACCCTTCCTATTTAATTTTAATTCGGATCATGTTGGAGGTGCACGTACCTGACTGGCTCGTCCTTTCCCTGTCCATCATCCGTCTCCACAAAGAAGAAACTGAGCCAGCCCATATCAGCAGCTATCCATTCCCTGTCCGATATCTTATCCACAGTTAAAAGCAGCAAAGGAGCAACGAAACTGAGCCAGCCCATATCAGCAGCTATCCATTCCCTGACTGATATCTTATCCACAGTTAAAAGGAGCAAAGGAGTTGCTCCTTTGCTATCTGGTTGATGATTCAGATTCGAGTCGTGAAAGCATCCTTCCTATACCATTATATTAAATCTTCCCAACTCCAATGTTGATAGGATTCAAACGGTCATTAGCGCATTACATGTACGTATACATATACACGCACATATTTGGAATCAAAAGAGCAGGACTTCTCGTTTATTCTAATCCGGCTTTAGTCTATAAATAAATTTGAAGTAGTCGAAAGGTTAATTGGAAGTTGAGCTGTCGGTGGGTCACCAGATGTGATGTGGATTATTTGCGGAGGAGGACGGATCATCCATCCTGCCCCCTTATTTATATACCACAAGATGTGGATCTTAAGAGTTTAGATATAAGTTACTCATTTCTTTCTCGGGTTTAAAAAACAAGGGAGACGGATTTTGAAGCTGTTGGTTGCACATTCCTTGTGCCCTTCGGGTATTTTTACTTTGCTCCACTGTACTTGGCGAGACTTTCCATCGACAGATGTTCATGTTTTGCTTTGCTTGATCCTTTCTGTTCTCAGATATGTCATCAACATCTCCCAACAACCTGCAACCGCCCCATTGATCCAAGTTTTCACTTTCATGGATTCAGAGGTTTGAGATCACTTAATTGCAAGAAGGAAACTTCCAAGTACCAAAGGCTAACCAAAGCAAACGCATCTTTTATCAAGAAACGTGAATTTGACAAGAAATCCATCACAGATAGAAATTGTAACTCGATCAACACTCATCTATTACCAGTAACGTTTCAGTTGATGGTAGCCAGCAAGATTGTGTCTGGTACAGAATGTATGGTTCTCGACTCGTTTGCCCGGCCATATTCGAGAGTTCCAATCAAACCAGCTGCAGCTCTCGTTACCAAATCAATAGGTTGAAGCCAACGGTCCTGAAGGATAAAGGTTCTTGTTCCCAAATCAATTAAGTTCGTTCGTTATTCAATATTTCCATGATAGTTGTGATTACATATTAAAGCAGATATGAATACAATTGTTTAGCTGACGCTGTCACATATTCATATATGCCATCTGTAAGTGGTAGACATACTTTAACATGCATATTTTTTTATCCCGAGAGAAACTCAAATGCATAGTTGCTAAAGGTTCTCCGAATGGTTAAGCCAATCATCATGCCATGGTTCCATTGTTTAAGGAAGAGAATAGAGCATCAATATTGGATACAAATCCTTTATGCAGCCGAAGGAGCCGAAGATTTTGCTCGAGGTGGTACTCTTAGCAAAGTCTTCATCATGTCATATGCTGTAAACCCTATGGCTACCGAAGGAACAACCTGCATACATCAAACATGCAGTTATTAGTGAATAATTGCCATCTATTAATGGATATAATCACCAAGTATTTTTAAGTGAAAAAAAAGATAAATAAGGGTTTAGTGATAAGAGCAAGTGCAGTTATTTTTGAATGTGCAATACAATATTGTATTGCACTACAAACAGTATATTTCTAATAGAGGCAATAACTGGATTTTGTAACAGTGAGACACAAGACTGATTATAATAGGGACAGTTTCTTTGGACCTTAAATAATCCAACCCGTAGTACCACATAGCATTACAACTAGTTAATTAGTAAACTTGTGACAAGACAAAATTAGCTTAAGAGAGTACCTATGCAAAAGAAATAATCATTCAAACTCACATCTTGATAAACGACATCAACAAAGCATAACCTGAAGCTAAGCATTGAGAAGCACAACTGATCGAGACAATTTGGCCCTCAGATGTTGCTTAATTTTCTTTCATTTTTTTCACTTCTGATCAACAGGAGGTGACTTGTTATCATTGGTCCAGAAACCATGGAAACAAACTACTGTATTCTTCCACTTCAAAACTACAGCAAGATACTATTTCTCAGGTGTCCTTCAAGTGAGCGGATAATTAACTACTACATATATGCATGAATAGGATAGCTTGAGACCCATGAAAGACATCCTTGAAATTATTACTTTCCAATCCATTAAACAACTAAAAGATGAGATTTATAAAAGGTCATGTTTCATAATTTTGTCCTAGCTATATAGCAAAATATTCCCTGCTAGATAACAAAGTATCTCATATATTAGGCCAATCCCATGGCTGACTATGATTCCACTTTTCAGTAAGGTACAGAAAGTTCAGATCCTGCTGGAGAAATGCATCCTCCACACTATAGCATCTAAATTGATCATTAAATTTCCTCCCTTATAGAAAGAAACAGCTAATGGAATTTTCCATGTGCCATCGCAGTACTTGTCCAACCTTTGTGGTCGTGCAGAAATTCAGCTCATAGATCTTGGACAATTTTTAAAATAAAAATGAGAAGCATCACTTAGAATCAATTGCCAAAACACAACCAAGTCTATCAAAAATTAATCTTTGCCAGATCTTCATCCAATAATATCAGATCAGTCCTTACAGAAGGGAATAGTTCTTGATCACAGCAAGTTCTGATGAGTCATAATTTTTTCCCCCCCTTATCAAAGGACGAGTTCAAAATTGACAATTTTTAAAATAAAAATGAGAAGCATCACTTAGAATCAATTGCCAAAAAACAACCAATTCTATCAAAAATTAATCTTTACCAGATCTCCATCCAAAAACACCAGATCAGTCCTTACAGAAGGGAATAGTTCTTGATCACAGGAAGTTCTGGTGAGTCATAATTTTTTGTCCCCTTGTATAAGGACGACTTCAAAATTGACCATCTGAACAAAAAAATATTTAGGAGTTTCTGGTTGCCACTACGTTAAATGCATGCTTACATGCACTTACCTGCTTCTAAATGCATGCTTACAGTACATGAACTTGCTTACCTATTTAATAAATGCATGCTTACAGTACATGTACTTACCAACTTCATAAATGCATGCTTACAGTACATGTACTTACCTTGACATAGTTGAGGCTCAGACCAGCAAATAGTTGCCTCCATCCCTGAGTATGGAGGATGAATGAAAGCCCTTGGACTGTTCCCCTGATGAGTGGAGCACCTGGATGATTTAGCGATTGCTGATTTTGAACCTAAGAACATAAAGAAACTAATCACAAAGTACATCCTTTATGATTGGAAGAAAAAATCATCCTACTGTTATCACAGAATGACCACTAAAAGAAGGCACAGGACAACATCAAGTGGTAGAATACCTGCATCTGTCTCCTGACCACATCTAGTGGATAAGTAAGAGTCTGCCCAAATAAACCAGCTAAAGCCCCACATGAGAGGCGTAGAACTACAGACTTTTGGTATTCTTCAGGTACCCGAGCCTTGAGATCTTCATATATATAAAATTTCAGACCAGCATAAGGAAGGATACCAATAAGCGTAGGACCTGCATCAACATAACATGATAGTTAGCATACTGCCATGCTTGAATCATTTAATGGAGATCTGTCATGATCACAGCTTATGTCAACACAAAATATTGCAGCACCAACTTGAGAGATTACTGGCATCAAGCATACATCAGTGCACGGTCCATTCAAATGTGCAATTCCAGAAGAATGAAAACAGAGAAATATTAACTGGCATAAACCACATGTTGTGTAGCCTAAACTTCTTTTGAAACTGATAAATGATTATTCAAAGTTAAGGAACAGGGTGATCATTAGAAAGCTTACGCAATAACTGACAAAGGGAAGGATAAACATAACTCCAATTACACAAACTAAAGAAGCAGGGTGGTTGTTTGAAAGATTATACAAGAGCTTAACGTACCTACTCCTCGATATAGAGAACGTATCCCACCTTCCATGTAGACCTTCTTAAACACATCTCCAATACCAGTATAAGCAGGCTGAGGACTAAACATTCTTAGACCACTACTCGATCTCCCTGGACTGTTTACCTGAAACGATAGTTTAAGCAAACATCAACAAAGGCACCACGATCACATTGAATACAAACAAAACTGTCCAACGTACAAAAATAGCAAAGATGTTCTAAGTAGACACGAAAAGGAAGAAGAAAATATAATGCTACCCTGGTTATACTACTACCCAGGGATTAGATGATAGCACAAATAAGGCAAATTTTGACAGGAACAAAATCAATCAACACAATGACTAATTACTACAATAATCTGAAATATGGCTGAGTGACCTAAGTTTATCAACCAATTGACATTAATGCCTAGAATTAGTTTGTTTGTCTTAACAAAATACTCCAAAATCCTTAATTGCATGAAATGCACATGCAGAACATCAGAAACAAAGTTTGAGAAGATCAGAAATCAGGCAAGAAAATAAGAATAATATCCATAAGAGCATAAGAATTAGCCTTTGCATTTACCTGATAAGCCAGCTTAGTCCGAGCTAAATCTAATGGATAGGTACACAAAACAGCAGTCCCACCAGCAGCTGAACCAGCTAGAAGATCAACAAATGGTCCCGAGATAAATGAAGAATGATTATTCAGAATCCAACAACGATACTGCTCATATGTCATGAAGTGTAGTGCTGCATAAGGTACAATTCGGAGCACACTAGCACCATTTCCTCTAAAAGACAAAAATGACAAATATTAAAACGTAAAAACAACTAATAATTGTTTAAAATGTAACTCTGCAGTTTTATTAGTTTCTACTTACTTATAGAATCCGAAGAAGCCCTCATGTTGCCACAACTTCCTCAAAGATTGTAAAATCCCAAGAGATTTAAACCCTTCGGTTCTTGTCTGTCAAAGTAACATTGAAAGCCTAAATAACATTATAAATCTAATAATATATAAGCCTTTTCAACAAATTCCTGTTTATCATATGTCCTCAAGAAGTTCTAGAAACTGTCACGACAATGATACAGAAAACAGATGAGAAGTTAACATCATTTTTCACCTCAAGAAACAAGATGAGAAATAAAATAGCACAAATTTACGCGGCACTTGTTGACACAATTTGACCTTAAAAGAACAGATGACTGTAGAGAAACCTCAGCATTAGCAAATCAAACAACAGACAATCATTAATGAAAGGTTTCAAAATCCGAAAGGGCACATGGTATACCTTATCTCAAAGCGTAAAAATATCTCTATACTACAGTAACTAGCTACTATGAACATTTCGGTCAAATAAAACCGTAACGAGACAACCAACCGATTGGAGTTTCACACTTGGCCTAGAGTCCTTGGTGTATTATCTTATCCATGTATTTTGTGTGGATATACAATTCAGAAATACATAAAAAATCAACCCATTGGAAAAAGTAGAGTATCACTGAAAGAACAAGCAGAACTCCAAACAAGTGGTGAAAAACAAAATAGCATCTAAAAGAATCATCAAATTAAAGACCACCAATACTATACCATTGTACTCTTAAAACTAGGAGAAATTAATTACTGCATACAGCACCAACATGGTTTATGATACTTAGGAAAAAAAGAATATATGTCTACAAAATGTTATTCATAATCAACAACAAATGATATATTCGGTAGAACATACTTTTAAAGAACCGCAGTTGAAGAAAAATTCATGACAAAGGCATAAGCTATTCTGGAGACACCTCACAACAGCCAAGAAATTACAAGCTAAACGAAAGTTGCAAGATTAGGCTCAGAGACGGGTGAATAAATCGAGACGACACCTCTTACATCATATTCTAGAAAGGTTTAAACGAGACTTGGGACGAGACGCGGGAATATAACACAGTCATCAATATATAGAAAGCAAAGGGACGAGATAACAAACCTGCAATATTATCTTAATGCGCTCAAGGGGTGCTACTGCAGTCTTCGAGAACGCCCCAGCGGCTCCACCGGCGATCAACTCCTTAACATAAACCGGCAACAAATCCACCACAGATACATCCACCTTCGCAGCCGCTGCTGCGGATGTCATCGTCGATCCTTGGGAAGAATCCATATTCCCAATCCAAACGGAACCAGAACCTAAATAGCGCTATATATGTAACTAAAAGCGGAGGGAACGTAGATGTCTAGTTACCCCGCTTGCAATTTGGCGAACTCCTTATCCCATCGATCTCTGGGGAGGCAAAAGAAGAAGTCTTTCCCAAGGAAGGAGCGCGGAGGCGGGGGGCGAATGCCAAGAAACTGGTAGGGTTCCTTCGCATCCGAATCGGCCCCGGGGAGGAGAAGATACATCAACAGGGGAGGAGATCTTGGGATCCACAAAGATCGAACTGGTAACGATGAGATTAAAAACTCTAGAAGCGATCGATCAATCCCATGGATCGACGACGATCTCACCGATTCCCATACGAGGTCAACGACTCCGAAACCCCGGCGCGATCGGGACCACGATGAAGAAGAATCGGAGAAGCAAAGGAAAAAAGGCGGTGGAATTAGGGTGCCTCCGCTTCTCCGAAACTAACTTCTCCGCCTCCTCTACGCTAACGATCCGCCCCAATTATAATCCTCAGCGATTTCCTCTTTCATCAACGCTAATCACGGGGGGATACCGGAGACCGAATAAGAGTTCGGGGATAAGGAAAGGATACCATACGCAGGATAAGAATCCCTGTATCGGTCGGCCACGGTGCGGACTTCATCGATGCAATCGAACGGTCCATGCGTCCTCCATCCGCGGCCGTCGTCGCAGCTGATGGATTCGTGTGAGTGTTTATGCGGGTTGTTCCGCACGGAGTAAAATGGCTCGTTCCCATGTGGGCCCCGAAAGCAAAGAAGAGCGGGCCGGACCGATACCATTCCCACCCACGTCGCCCAAATCTGAGCCCGAAAAGTATACGTGCCCATCTATCTATCCATCTTATCTTCGTCGATAATATTATATAGATATAAAGATTGAATGGGAGTGGTTGATTTTAAATCAATCACAACAGTGGGGAGGGATGATATTTCCTTATAATTAAAAGAAAAGATAATAGGCGGGCAAGCCACAAGACGAAAGCTTCTATTTCATGCAGGAGAGCTTGCCTGAGACCGTGCATGGCGGCAGCAGGAAACGTATGGTACCGTGGAAAATGATGCTATATATGGCATTGCATAGCCACAGAATTGCGGCAGTGAAGACTTTGACCTGGGATTTAGTTGACAACATCGGCCTGTCGTAGACTCTCCGTGCAACGTTGGCACGGTCAAAAACAACTCATATACAATATTATCGTCGTAGACCTGTGGAAATGCTTTCGCAGAGGCAGCTTCGATGCACCAGCCATGCCTTGGATCTTGCGTTCGTAAACGTATAATGTCTCTCCCCAAGTCAGGTGTTCTTTGAACGACCCGAAAAGTTGAAGAGCGAAGCTCGACCGACGTACGTAGTTTACTGTTCTTTCTCTTCTTAAAACCCACCCGTATTCTCTGCTTCTCTAACATACCTTATTTGCATGAATTTGGATTGTTAGCGTCAGACGAGAACGATAATTAAGTAGCCTCCGTGTCCTGCAATGACTGGATCAAATGAGTGACCACTAGAAGACAAGCCAAGGCGACCAGCTAAATCTTGAGGTTTGCAGCTGACATCGAAAGCCCAACCACCATACTGACATGGGAGACCGGAGGTGTACACTTCATGCCACCCACCATAACCCCAAGACCCATGATAAATATCATCACTACGCCATCAATGACGTACCTAATAATTATTGTATCCGTCGATAAAACAAGGATCATCGTGAGATATATAGTCATCTCATATCGAGATCTTTTAACTTGTACACGCAATAAGAAACGTCAAGTATGCTAAAAGCGACTTGCTAGCTCGCAAAGACGAAGTCAATGGCAGTCGCACAGCCGACGAGCTCAAACTTCCCAGATCTCCGAGTATCACAGTAGAAGATATCAGTTCGAGAAGTCTTACACGGATGGTACCACATGAGCAGGCAGGACGGGAGGGGTTGACTCGGTGACCTGGCCAGAATCTAATCCAACCTGTCCCCCAGGACATGTATGGTTGGGTTTTCTCCTACCCCCACATGCAGACTTCCAAGGTGGCGCAGAATTGATCGTCCCTCCTCTCTCGCCTCTGCTCCCGACAAAGGCGAAGTCGGAAAGTCCATGCACGGGAGGGTTTCGGTTTTCCACAAGTTATTTTTTCCACGGCTACCGCGGAAGAACCACCATTGGCAATCGTCTTTTGCTACCTTCAATCCCGATCCCAGCTTCGTTTCCAGTTTCCACAAATCACACGGCAAGTGGACTCTGATCTGAAGACTAGTAAGAGGACCAGTCCAGTCTATTTCGTGTCCTTTGGTGTTCTCTTCTCCACACATAGATATTAAACCGTCTCCCTATATATGAAAGAGGGGTGGGTGGCCGCAATCAACATTAGCTGTTGGGGGCTGTGCAATACCAGTAGAATTCTTCCCCTTCTGCTGCTGCAGAGCAGTTGCTTTCCATCCGTGATCTGTCGCGTACGGTGACCAAAACTTGTTCCCTTCTCTTTTTTAATTCTGCCTCTTCTTTCGCTGCATGCTTTCTTCTCGAAATTATATCTGATGAATTCTTTTCTTTTTCTTTTCCTCTCGTTTCTTCTGGCTTCTGCGCGGAACATGCTGCTTTGATTCAATTAGGACCTATTGTTGTTGCGATTTTGGTGAAGTTAGATGCTGGTTTTGCGACCGATCATTGAAGTATTGCATGTGAAGCTGTGGATTTTGCATGGTTGATCCCTGAATAATTTGGTTCGGATTTAACATAAAATTCCTACAGAGAGGGCTCTGTTTTGCCCCCCCAAAAAAATCCGTGATTTATCATATGGAAAGCATGAGTTTCGGAGCAAACCATTTGTTTTTGGGTGCTCTTTGTGTTCTAGACTACCTCTAAACTCTTTCATGAAGGTTGTCAGAGCTAAACCTGCGTGTGATGCTCACTGTTGAAAATTTAAAAGTATAATTGTTCTATAGGCGAGATTTGGAGCGATAGTATGAACTTATTGTTTTCCTTGGTTTTATAGAACCATGGTTTGTCTGACACGAGAAACACAATCCTTTTCGTTTTCTGGCAGAGGCAAAAATCATCATCCCGAAATCGCTCGACATCACAAGGAATAATTCCTGAGCGTGATGGTATCTGGTGTGCCCGGTGGTGCAGTCATGGAGAGGTCATTAAGCTTCAAGAACTGGGAACCTGGCGTCACTGAGCTCGATCGATCTTTCTCCGAACAAGCCACAGATTATGTGGCAGCGCAGCCATCTAGTCTCAAGGTCCCGGTGAACTTCGTGCTGCCTCATGTGAAGCTTCCGGAGCAGCTCCCTGCGTTTTCCTCACCGAGGCCTTTGAGAGAGCTCGACGCTGCGGCAATTACGTTGCAAAAGGTCTACAAGAGCTATCGAACCAGAAGAAATCTTGCAGATTGTGCAGTAGTAGTCGAGGAACTCTGGTGGGCCTCTGACTTCAGCTTGTCACTTCCAGGATTTGTGCTGCTCCTTTACCTCACTCTAAATCCTTCTCCTCCTCCTCTGACTGTAGGTGGAAGGCACTGGATTTTGCATCTCTTAAGAGTAGCTCTGTCTCGTTCTTCCGCGTCGAGAAGCCAGAAACAGCGGTTTCTAAATGGACAAGGGCGAAAAAAAGATTAGCCAAGGTAATTGGGTTGTTTGCTTCTATCTACACAATTCAATCAAATTGATGTACGTGTCCATCTTTCTCAGGTTGGTAAGGGTCTGTCCAAAGACGAAAAAGCTCAGAAACTAGCACTAAGGCACTGGCTCGAAGCTGTAAGCATGGTCTTACGGAACCTAATTAGAACTTTACATGAGTGGTTCAACGGACAATGATTCCTTCCGTGTTGTGCTCTGCAGATTGATCCACGGCATCGCTATGGGCACAATTTGCATTTATATTATGATGTCTGGTTCGCCAGTGAGAGCACCCAACCATTCTTCTACTGGTAAAACCAAGAACCATGCATGCTCATCCCGTTCATTTGGAGATTCATGGTTGTATGATGTGGAGCCTTGGTTTGCTCATCCCGTTTGATGAATATCAAGGTTGGATGTCGGAGATGGAAGAGGAGTAAATATCGACGAGTGCCCAAGAAGCAAGCTTCAAAAGCAGCTCATCACTTATCTTGGTCCGGTAAGCTCCTTTCTCTAGCTCAAGGACACTTGAATTGTCTGGAGTTATCATTCTGTGGCAGCTACGCCAAATTGATTGATTCCAGATGTGTATGCTCTGGAAGCATACCTGATCGCATACTATGTTCATCTCCTCGCAGAAAGAGAGAGAAGCTTATGAGGTCTCCGTCCGGAACGGGAAGCTTGTCTATAAGCAAAGTGAGAGGCTTTTGAACACTCCGCAAGGATCCAAGTGGATATTCGTGCTCAGCACATCAAGATCATTATATGTGGGAAAGGTGAAAAAGATCATGCATATTTTGGCAGAGTAACACGTTTAGACATGGTTTGGACGCGGATATCCAATTAGATGAAACTTCATGACGTATTTATCTTGTGTGGTTCGCTGCCTGTTGAGCTTACCAAGTCCTTTTGGTGTTTTTCTCCATGGCAGAAGAAGAGGGGCACATTCCAACACTCGAGCTTCCTAGCTGGGGGAGCTACAACAGCTGCCGGAAGGCTCGTTGCCGAAGAGGGCGTCCTGGAGGTACGATCACATAGCTGCACACAACCTGAGTAGTCCAGGAAAGCAGCAGCAAAACAGCTTAAACTTTACAGACCTTGATGTTGATTGTGATCCTTGATATATCCTGTTTAAGTTCTTACGAGTTGCTAATTACCTCAGGCTGTATGGCCGTACAGCGGCCACTACCTCCCGACCGAGTATCATTTTGGGGAGTTCATTAGTTTCCTCAGGGACAACCATGTAGATCTGACCAATGTCCAGGTAAATCTGCAGTCTTCCTTTGTGGTGTTCGTTTCGACGAACATTGTAATAGGTAGTCCGGAGAAGAGGTCATCCAATTGGAAGATTTATCACTAAATTAGACAGATGTTTGGCAAGCAAACAAAGATTGCATGATCGACGGCATAGTGTAGTCCGCTTGCATGCATGACCAAAACACACAATTTTTTGCATTTCAGAGACGCTCCGTCGACGATGATAAGATACCTGCCTACAGCAACGATAATAGTGAGGCAGCAGTTGAAGCAGAAGCAGAGGCGGCTGCGGTGGAAGAGATTGCTGAGAGTGAAACTAAAGTTGATAGCAAAGAGGCTGCAAGGGAAGAGAGCGTGGAGAAGGAAGTGGAGTTTGCACTGGGGAGGCGCCTGTCGTGCAAATGGACTACCGGCGCCGGTGCTCGCATCGGGTGCGTCCGGGACTACCCGACCGATCTGCAGTTCAAGGCACTGGAGCAAGTCAACCTCTCACCCAGGCTCATTCCTTCGCCCATTGGGAACAAGACCCCCATCCCTTCACCACGACCCAGCCGCGAGCACAAGCTGTCCCCCAGGCTTCAGTTCATGGGCCATCCTACCCCCGTTTTCTCCCCTACTCTTCCCAAGCCCAACAAGTGACGTGAGAGGCTCGCAGAAGACGCCGGAGAAGTACCCGCGCCGAACAGACCTACAAGACTTGTTTGTTCGTCAACGCTTCGTTGGTAAAGCTGAAGCGGCTTTTGCTTTCTCTGCTCCTTTCTGGAGCGCTCTGATGTTTGTTCAGTTTAAATGTAACGGAGAAAGTTGCTATATTTTGTAGATTAAATACGACCGGCAATGTGGAAATCCCTAACAAAACAACTCAAACATATGAATTCAGCGAGGCAATCGTAAGACCCTGAATCTTTCGATGAACATCTCTAGAACCGACATCAACATCAAACAAAACTCCGTAGGAATCGAACTGCAGTTATCTGTGTTTAGCTGACTACATCTTGGAACAAGAGATTAAAAGAAGGACAAGTGCGTCGCGAAATCAGAAGCTTGAGCCAGCCGAAGAAACGCCACCAAATGCAACGACGACAAGCGTCTAGAAGCGAAACACGATAAGCGCATCACAAAGGAAAATAAGCGAAATAATGATGAAATAGAATCCAAATTACATCGACGTACTACGCGTCTATAAAATCACACCCCATACTCTCCTATGCATCCATTATTTATCAACGAAACCCTCCTGCACATCGAACAATGCAGCACAAATAGCCAACGTAGTGTCGCACGATCACCAGATCGCAAGGAAAGGATCGACTGCGCTCAGCGGCGGAGGGGCCCGAGGAGGAGAGCGGCGGCGGAGGAGGCGAGGAGCGTGACGCCGAGCAGGGGAGAGAGGGTTCCGGCTGCGGATGTGGGGCTAACGGCGGGAGCGTCGGCAGCGGAGGCGACGCCAGCGAGAAGAGCGACGGAGACCACCGAAGCGATGCGGATCGCCACGGCTCTGGCACCGAAGGCCGCCATGGCGTCGACTGCCGTTTCTGCGAGCGACGGTGGGTGGGCGGAGCGAGGGGTGGGCGTTTATAGAGCGGGAGAGGGGGAAGGAGTCGGGCAGCGGGCAGCTGTCCGAGACAGCTGGTGAAGAAAACCGACAGCTCGCGAGCGGTCCCACGTGGGACGCCGCCTCCGCTGATTTAGAGTTCGTTCTTCCCAGGATTCCCTCCCGTGACGAAGACTTCCCATTCTCGGAACTCGATTCTCTCTTAAGCCACGACGTCCGTCGTGGGGAATGACAGGTAATTCGGAGTAAACGTGGCGTCCAACTCACCGCAAATAATTAATATTATTTGGAATGAATAATCGCATCGATAAATTGGTAAAAATTCGGAAGGGAAGGGTATTATAATGATCTATTTACGTGCAGTAGTTGACTATAGGTTCATCATTCGTCTTAATTATTATTTTAGGAAGCGGATGCCAAAAATATAGCTTGCGTGGGACACTCAATCAAAAGATCTTTTGGGATGGAGTAGATCCGATCTGTTTATTTATGTCTGAAAGCCGCACCGAGGAGTTCAAATCAATAAAGATGTGCGTCATCTCATTAGATAATACAGGAGAGAGAGAGAGAGAGAGAGTCCCACCAACTGCACAAATCGATCTCAGGCTTTGAAGAAGGGAAGGAATTCTCAAGCAAGTAATCGTAGCGGCATCTGGCAGCTTCATCACCCGTATGGTCGAATTAGGTATCCCAAGAGCCCTGCACATTGATTGCGGTCGATCGAATGGTCGTCGAGCGTAACACATACCCAGTTTTGTTTCCGCACATTACCTGTGATGAAGGCACACTCAAGCGTGACTTCACCTGTGGCTTTCACTAATTATGACCGGCCGCTTTCTTTTGCTCCGAGAAATATTCATTACAAAAACTGAAACTGGGTAGTCCGAAACCTTTCGCAGGGAAGAAAGGCTCCCGCAGCCAGCATCGAGAAATCCTCTCCTACCTATTTCTTCGCTCGTACCTTCCGTCGGGACATATAACTTGGCTACCATCAACGTAATTTTGTGCACCGTCGTTGAATGAATAAATAGTTATTTAAAGGAATAGATACTTGTCAGATATGCATGAATATATATACTTGTCAGGTAAGTCCTTTTCGGTCAAGAGTTATGATTTCCATGGCATTTGATCTTAAATTAAATAGTGACGATAAGAGAACACGCGTCGCATGTTCCGCCTACCCCACGTCTGATGGAGAAGTCGGCTTCGAGGAGGTTGGTGGAGAGGTAAACGGGTGGCACGCGACCGGAGAATGTGACCGGGCACCCACCTTCATTCTTTTGCATACGATGGCATGAGTAGGTCGGAGGTCCCATCAGTTCCGCCTGCTTCCGAAAGCATACAATGACATGGATGATCGATCCGGTAGCATCCTCACCGCTTGCTTGCCTCTTGATTTGGTCATAGTTTAGTTTTCCCCGTAGCTGCTGCTGCTGCAACCGGCCGGCATGAGTGCACATCTCGAGACACCGAGGGAAGCATGAAGTGCCAAAGATTTACTAGGGTTGTTTGCAAGTGCGAGAAACCACAGCCCAACAACACGATCCATCTCGAATCTCGATGCACCAGTGGTCCTCCGCTAGTATCGAGGAGACCAGATATCACATATTTCTCAAGTAGCTGCATCGGGGACTCACTGGTCACTAGATGATAAAGGGGATCAATCGTCCTGCGAGTTCTCATGACCGTGACATGCTTTACGTATCCGTGACGTTACCCATCACCATCATTATGCACCAATTAGAAAGCCAGCCCACATGAGAGCACCCACAGCACCTACAGTCCCTCCGGCAGGAGATCGACTCTGCATAAACAACTTGGAAAACTATTTGCAGAATGGTATGGTAACGGGGTAACACAACTCTTCTCATACACCAAACAACTTAAAGTCCACATAAATGGGTTCCCTAGTAAGCAATTACATTAAACAAGCAATTCTATGAATAAATAATTATTAAATCTCTAATTTTGATGATGAAATCAATTGATAATGTTATGATGTAATCTGTGTTTTGAATGATATAGGATTAGCTTCGATCAGATGAGAAAATTTGATTAAAGTATGAAGAATAAGAAGTTGGACCGGAATTGAATATATCAGAAGATTTGATATCAGGCCGAATGAATGATCGATGTGTTGGCAGAAAGCTTCATGTCGTGGGTTCGGACATCGGGCCGAAGGATCGAAAATTGCATCAAAGATATTAAAAGTTATGGGAGTCAACATACCGATTGGGTAATACACCGAAAGAGAGGACGATACGTCGAAGGATCGAACGAAAAATCGGAAAAACCAATGATATACTGGACAACAGATGATACATACTTTATAATAATTTATCTAGATCGGGTTAGTTTAGGTCATAATTGAGTTGGTTTCGGGTATAACCATTCCAACTCAATTATGAGCTGATTGTGCCTGAGTTAAAACTATTTTGGACCAAGTAGAAGGCTCATTCGGTCACCCAAGATTAGGTGGAACCATCCATGAGTTGAAAAAGTCAAGAGCACACTTTTCTATACTGTCAGGCAGTGGTACTATCCAGTGCAGGTGATGGTACTGCCCGTATATCGAAAACTCGATGATTTAAATTTTGACTCCAAGTTTTGAAATCATTTGTGATATATAAATACTCCACAAATTTCTGCTTGGAAGACACACAAAAAGAGAGCAAAAACTCCGTGATTCCAATGTTATAAAACTATTTTAAGTATAGAGTCTCTTCTCCAAGATCTTAATGATAGTCCCACGGGAGGTATGTAAGGGAACACTTGTAAAAGAGGGGTGTAAATGTTCCATCCTGGACCTGTGTAAAGGAGAAAGAGTGTAAGGGTAGTTGATTTTCGTCCATTGAAAAGAAGATAGATAGTAGAAGCCGATGGTTTCTGATGACCTCGAGTGAAGAGAAATCTTGAGTTGACATAGGTCACGACAATTGAACCATTATAAATCAGTTTACATTTCTATTTTACTATTTATTTTTATTATAAATTACTTTACTTCCTCGTTACTTTAGCTGCACATTCTTACGAATGTTTTCAAAGTTAAACACTATGAAGATTTTTTACTCGACGTAATTTTTACGTACGCACTAATTCATCCCCTCTTAGTGTATCTTGATCTTAACAACAACAACAACAACAACAACAACAACAATAAACTTGAGCTGATCACCGAACTGCAACATCGATGAGAATCAGCAATTATATATTTGTAATTAACAACAGCAACACGATTCAGAACTACATAACACAATGAGTCGTGAAGAAAAACATATACTGATGAAGCCTGTTTCGAGGTTTCGACATAAATATAATATGTTTAATATTTGAGGAGACAAGGACCAGAAGCTTCGTTAATTGATGTACTGCACAAGCAACCTACTAACGAAATCGTAATGCTATCTATATTTACCTACGAATAATATTACCGGTTGTCGTCTGAGACTTGCCGTGTGTTCCTTTTTTTATAGTTGTTCTGCAGACATCAAGACCGACGGTGACACAAGTCAAGCTTGCGTTATTTTCTTTGGTTGGTCTAAAGTGGTCAGGTGAGAAGAAAAACATAGGGCAAGTTGTCGGGAAAAAAGTTCTCATAGTGGAGAAGCCATGTTACGCACGATGTCTGGTTAGAGTAAAAAATTCTGTCACTGTGCTGAAGAATTTTGAGAGAAGGTACGTATGGACTTTGGTATTGATGGATATGTTTTTGGGTGAATTCTCATATTAGGGTTTTTTAATTTGAGTCACATAATATCTTAAGTTTAAAAAATTTCTATAGTACGTCTTTGATCGTATGAAAAGATCATTTTTACACTTATATCTCTGAAATATTTTTATTACGATCTCAATCTTGATCATATTTTCATTTGCACTTGATCTATCGATCATTCGTGTTGAGGCACCGATAATCAAATATGAGCAGAAGTATGATTAAAAGTAATAATCGATAAAAATAAAATGATCATTTCTAAGAAAAGGTAATGCTCCGTAATAATTTTCAAGCTTGAGACGTTGTACAGAAAAATCTAAAATAGAGAGATTCCGTTTAATATGATTACTAAAGTTTATCTATCGCATATATGCTTCAAAATAAAGGAATCAAAATTCTTTCGAAATCGAAAGTATCAAAGTAATCAAAGCTAGCGGAGAGAGAGGGATTCTAACCCTGAGAAAAGTTTTGTTTAATTCACCCAAAAACATATTCTTTCTTCTTTCTAATGAATCTTAGTTAGGATCAAATAAAAAGGGTCGGAACCGAAAACATAATGCTCGTATTAACAAAATCGTGAAATGATTTGCACGCATGAAGTTTTAAGGTGATCGATACAATAAAAGCTATCACCCAAAGCGTGAAGCTTTTAAAGCCACCTACCTGCCTTACACGGGGACGGGTCTGCTTTCTTAAGCAAAAACTCGCTGGCTTCTCTTTCCCAGAGAACCCACTCATGCTTTGAACACCGGAGAATTCCGACGACGAAAACCATTTCATCTTCTACGTGATGGTCGTGAACGAGAGCAACTTTTTCTTGTTCTAGCGTTCAAAGTTAATCCTCATTTTATCTGTGGCCATGAGCTGATCGAGGGACCGGATTTTCCCAATCTAAAATGTTGGATATCTATCTCTTGAATTAAGAAGGCCACACCGTACGTAATCAAGCAGGCAATACATTCAAGAAGTCAGATAAATTGCAAGGGTCGAGAAGAAGATGAAATAACCACCCACCATTAGATGAGTTGATTGCCAACGCTACTTATCGATCAGCGGGGGGCATGCGGGCGCCGTCATGAGTCAGAGCGGTGATTAGCTTCTCCTTGGTGAGCTGCTCCGTGCCCGGCGACTTCACCACGAACGTGTGCAGCACACTGTCATTACTTGCGGCGACCGTTGAGTCCACCACGTTCACCTGCGATTCCCGGAAAGCTTGGATGACCTTGGAGATAGGGTGCGTCTCCGATGGGCAGCTCACACGAACGATGACCTCGTCCTGTGCTGCCTGGACGTCGATCTCAGGGCAATGCGATTTCGGCTTGCAATCCAACAAGGATGATGAGTCACCACACATCTCCCTCTCCGCCTCCATCTCCTTAAGCCTCTGCTGGAGCTCTGTGATGTAGGATATGGCATCGCCGAGCAGGGAGGCCTTGTCCATCTTCGAGATGTTGGGCACCACGGCCCTCAGGGCGTAGAACCTCTGGTTGAGCTTCTCCCTCCTCTGGCGCTCGGCTTCCACGTGGTTGAGCGGCTCCTCCCTGCCGTTGGCCGGCTTTCGGCCCCTCTTTCGCGGCCTCCGCTCTTCCGTCGCGCACGGTTTCTCTTCTTTGCACGGGACCTCCAAGTCCGAGAGCTCCGAATCCAACCCACCCAAATGACCAACCAAGACGCCAGCGGAAGCAGGATTCGGCCCATCTGTGCTGAAATCAATTTGCCCAGACGGCGGCAGCGATTTCAGCTGCTGGCGCTGCGGCGGCTGCTCCTGAGGCCGGAACCTATTTGCCGGCCTAGGAGGATTTTCCCCGACGACCCCTCTCGCATGTCCAACGTATGCTGCACCGTTAGCAAATTTCTTCTGGTGAGCATTTACGATGTGATTCTGGTTCCATTGAAGCGTCGTCCCACCATCCGCCGGCGGATTCTTCTGGTGGTGATCCCCACGCTTCGCGTTCATCTCCAACCGCTTCTTCTCCGCTTTCACGATGGACGCTGCTCCACCGTTCAGTTGAGCGTGCCCAAGATTCAAATCGCTCCCAAAGATCCTAGGATACTCCGCGATGTAGGCGCCGGCCCCGAAGCGCGAAGCCAAAACGGGGTCATTGTTCTCACCTATCTTATCGACTGCTGCTGCCGCCGCCGCCTTCTTATCGAGACCTCGACCAAAGATGGCCCTAATCCTCTGCACCGCCTCGAAGCTCTCCGGCACGGGATCCACTGAACCCAGTTCGAGCACGCCCGCATCGAACGGCAAGAAGACGATCGTCCGAAAGCCAGCCGACCTCGCAAGGAACGCCCGGACGCAGTAATTGCCACACGCCGGTGATGTCAGCCCCACCTCCGATATCCATATGTGCTTCCCCGAAGCGAGAGCCATCCCCGGGGGGTTCTCCCCTTTAGGGAACGAGAAGTACATGGACGCCAGGAAGTACATCTCCACGTCGGTGATGCGGTCAAGCCGCAGCGCGTAATTCTCGTCGTCAGAGCCGCCGGAGAGCGCGTGGAGCCTCTCGAGCACCCGCTTCCGCATCTTCTGGTGGGCGGCGTCGATCGGGTGGCTCCGGGCGCCGCCGCCGCCTTCCTCCTCCCAGTCCCCGAGATCGCGGCAGTAGCCGTCGCCCCAGCCGAGGACGAAGTCCCCGGACTCGGACCGCGAGATCTGCCAGAATATGGCGTAGGCCCAGGTGGACGTCTGGCCCTCGACGACGTCCTGGAGGTTGTTCTGGAGGTCAGCGTCGCTGCCGCCGACGGCGGTTAGGTGTCCATCGGAGGAGGATTCCTGGTGGGCGTTGAGGTAATCGAAGCCCTGGCGGCCAAGCACCGCCACCGCCATCTGCCGATCCTCATCGGACCAAAACGAAGCCCAACCCATCCCGCTGCAACTCAGGCAGCCCCTGGCTTTGACGGATTCAGAGATCTCGCGAGTCCACTTGCACCATTCCCTCCCGAGATCTCGCCTTCAAGATGAAATTGGAGACCAGAAAGGGACACCGACGCCGAAGAGTTTCACTCCGCAAGTCGATGTTCCCAAATTACCAGAAAGGAAACGAGAGAGAGGGGCAAGGAATTGAATATGGAGCGTAGAGTTTGGAAAAGATGGGGGAGGGAGGGAGGGACGGAAGGAGGTGAAACGCGCAGCGAAGGGACCTCTTGTTGCGAGGGGATAAGAGAGGGCAGGGGCAGAGTCGTTATATTACACGTTCGAAAGCACGGACCCTATTGTAAAACGTGGGGGAGACAGCCGAGCCGAGCCGAGCCGAGCCGAGCTCAAGGCTCAAGGTCGACGGGGAGAGAGTGGTACGCTAATGAATGGGACGACGTGGTTTTCAACGTGGTCGGGGACGTTACGAAATCATTAGCTGTGCGTCGTCCCAAAGGACAAGACACGTGATGTACGGCCCTGGGCGGATCTTCTGCGATCAAACTTGTAATCGGAATCAACCATCACCGGACACCGCATCCGAGCCATCCATTGGCACTGGCTCCCACCGCTTAGGCGACGACAACGAACGACTAGATCGAGATTGGAGGGGTTTGGTGGGGCTTAATCAAGTCAGGTAGGTGCTACGACTCGGCTGGAAGGACCAGACGTACGACCCAAGCATCCTATCAATCATTCTCGGTGGATCCGAATGTAATCGACGACATGATTCCCCCTCTGCGGTCCCTCGCAGAATTCTACTACTATTTGGGTTAATGTGATGGTAAATTAAAAGTCCTTGTTAGTGCTTAGCCTCCGGTTCATTTCCAATCCGAGCCTGTAAAAGAGGAACCGGTCCTACCACCCGGTAGTGGAAAGTCTGGCCATGAGGTACGAATACCATACAGGGAGTTGCAGTTTGAAACGACGAGGCAGTGGTAACCAGTTCGAGCGTCAAAGAAAGGTGAGGTCCGGTGGAGCCAATCTGGAGTGGGGTCGAGCTTTGAATCACCTTCCGAATGGCGTTGACAGGTTGTCCTGTGGTAGCGTGGTGACAGCGTCGACCAACCCAAACGAGAATAAAAACATATCTTCAAGCATCGGTGGGAAGGATGCATATCCGGTCCACCGCCATTTAACAGGTCGGAAGCAGCGAAGACAGACGCGAGGTGGTAGCGTCTCACATCTTCGAACATGAGTCCAACGGCGTCGTTTTTAATGCGTCTTACCTGGTCAAGCTCCGATGCTGCTGCTCATGCATCCTTGGCGTAATCGATTCTTTTAAGATGTTTGTGATAAATGGCGTGGAGGAGGAGATGTCAATGTGCAGAACGCGTGCAAGTTGCGTCTACTCGGTCGTTGCCATTGATTTCCACGAGAACGAAACCAGAACGCAGTCGTTTATTACCGGTCCCCACGCGCTTCGTGGGGCCCGTGGAAGTAGGCCTGTGGGTTTGCGACCGAGTCCGTCTCCGGCTTGCCGTTTGATCCGTTACGCGAATCTGGAGAGCCGACTTGGGGGTTCGGCTGCGCTATTCTGTCACGTGACATCTGCACGCCCGCATTTCTTTTGCTCCTCCTCGCTCCATCTTCCAGCCGAGCCGAAACAACACAGGACACGGAAACAGAAGACAGGAGGAGGGTATGAATCTCCACCGTCCAATTGCTGAGCCTCCACGATGGCATCGACTCAGTGGTGATTGTAGTTGGGGTCAGCTGAGACACGTGAGGAGCGTGAAACACACGTGACGACATCGGAACTGAAGTAATAAAAAAACGTGAGCCGCAATGAAGTGGCGTGCGGCAGATGGCAGGTCACGGACGCCACCCGTCTCTGTATGTCTTGTATTGCTCATCTGGTTTGCTTCGAGAGGGGGGAAGGAAATCCCAGCGCAGGTTCCCACCGTCTCTCACGGGTCCAATCAGCCTGTTCGAGATAGGCAAGGGAATTCCTCTTTCTTTTCTCTCATCCTCCCCCACCCCACAAAAACAAACCGTCCTTTGTTATATGCTCAGAATTTAATTAAAAATTATTTTAGCATTATTGTTCCGACACTTTTATGATTGAAATATAGTATTGAATGTGTTGTCATTCGGAAACAACTAAAATATGCATTTTGGGGGAGGGGGGAGGAGCGTGGAACAGCCATCATCCTCGACGTTCTAGGACTAATGCTAATTAATGCAGATTAAGTACCTGTGATATATCCATCAACACCAACGATTCCTAATCCTAGACGACAACTCTGCCATTTCCTTTGACGACGTGTTGGTTAAAAGATGCGGCCTGGATGCTTTTGGCTTGACCACCAAGGTTTCACCATGGCGACCAGCGAGAAGAGGGGTTGAGAGAGAAGGTCATCAACTATCGGGGAACGAGAAAACCGATCGAGGAGGGATACATATATATAGTTCCACGTCCATCGCCTTTGTGTCCAAATGATGCTTCATGCTTGCCTTCTAAATCCGTGTCAATCTCGAGGTTCTCTACACAATTCCCTTCAACCCATGCATTGTTTCGTCGGCGAGAAGCGAGAAACATAATCGTTCTTCTTCTGTACATATGATTCTTCCACCATCAACAATTACATTGATGCATGCGCGATATGGAGACACACACACACACTTTTATTTTTCCTTTATAGGCAAAGCTGAGGCTTAATGTCGCCAAGATGCGCTTTTTGCATGCACATCAAGATGATGGAGGGTGGAGAAGCACCGACAAGATTTAGTGTCTTCAGCTGCACGTCTTGCTGGAATCATCAATTTAGGGCACCGTCAAGTACTATCTCAGGGGGGCAACATGCATCAAGCCTTTGGAGGTAGCATCTGTCTATGCATGTCTTAATGGTCTGCTAAAGGAGTTTATATCATTTTGGTCGAACATGAGACGATACACCGACGGAAGAACTCGCAACAGCCTCTGCTATACAATATGCACATATATCCAAACGATGGTTTAGCTTTAGCCAGCAGGAATTTGGATGTTAGTATGTCGATTAATTATTATTATATATACAAATAATTCATAAAATCAACACCATGTGGGACCCGATTAGGCTTCGTCCGTTCAGATGGACGACGCGGTTGGTCATTTAGACTCTCGTACCGGGACACGCATTTCACACGTTGTTTGCTAACTCCGCGCATTCACCTCCCGAACGGACAAGACGTCGAAGTCGTCGTCACATAAAACAGAAGAGAGACAAAAAGATGGAGGAGGAGAAACGGCGAGTGGAAAAGGAAGCGTTGCGGAGCATGCAATAGCTGGCTGGCGCGTCAGTTGTCCGAACGAAAGGAGAGAAACGATCGATGGGTCCCGTCGAAGCAGGCAGGCGTTCGAGTCGAGGCGACAGAGTCATCCTTAACGCATGAAGAAGAACAAGAGGACCACTGTGCTTTCGGATGTCAGGCAGCAATGTCACGACGGTGGTCCGTCTAGCTGTTTGTTTCTGGTCGGCTGCTTCTGATCTCGCGTGGTGCGACCCACCCCGGCCATTCAAGTTTGAGGATCAGTTTCACGCATAAGTCGCGAGTAGGTTCAAAAGAGGGAGGAGCAGTGGTTGCCTTTCTTGGTCATCGGTCGCTGATTTGTGCTTCCGTTAAGATGATCGGTATCATCTTCGGATATCATAAGCTTCCCTGCAATCTGAATCTACAGACGGTGCGCGCTATTTGTTTGTTTGCCTCTCGTTTTCTTTTCTTTATTATTGTTGTTATTTACATCGGCGGGAACTTGATCGATCAGGTGACTTGGGGTGGAAGTAAGGGTTGCCCCGATCCATCACCCTGGGATGATAGATAACCTATACGGAGTCACCAACATGGCGGAGTCTCATCGTGTATGTTAATCGTAGAGGTAAAGCAGTAAATCAAAAAGGAAACGCGAAACTATAATTATATTTTGAAAAAGAAAAACTGAGAAATAAGGGGGGAAAAGAAAAGAAGAATGGATCGTTGCTGTTGATGGAATTTAGGCCGGTGAATGATGCGAATGGGCCGTCCCTTCCGAACATTTCGCGTGTGGGCTTTCCAAAACGACGTTCGAACAATCGGTACGAGGTGGCTGGTTGTCTCTGTGTATGTTCGTCTCACACTCTTCTGCTTTATTGTGGCATTAGCTACTGTCAGAATCTCGAAGAACCAACCTCCAGTTCTTGTGGTTTCTCCCTCGAGTTCGACTCGCGAAGCTGTTGAATCTGACAAGTAGATGGAGCCAGCGAATACAGAGAGAGAGCGAGAGAGAGAGAGAGAGAGTGTTGAATCTCAGCTTGAGGCGGATTTGCTTTAGCCTGTGGGGTCCTGCCCCCGAAAACCAATAGGACGCAGAGTCTCGTGGCTTGGCGGCGACCCCATCGGGCCGCCCACTAGATTTCTAGTGGCGGGATGTGGTGTTCATGAAAGATGGACTCGGTTTGAGAGGTAATGGTGCATCGTAAGCATATCAATCATAACGTGGGGGTGAGGCCCCACTTGGAGCGTCGCGTGACCACCGAACCCCTCTCGTGACATGGATGGTTAACTACTTCCCAATCCCTTAATGTTCTTCCATGTATGCGCGAGTGAGTGCTGACACGAGAGAACAAATTCTTCCCCGATTCCTCTCATCCCCTTCAAAGAAGATTCCTCCGCCATGGTCGATCGGAGATCACCTGTCGCGGTCCTGTCAGCCAACACGAACTCACAGAGACCGACCGAATTCCAACCCGTCTAGCGTCCCACCGTGGACCTCCTGGACGTCTCGATGACGGGGCGGGGGGGAGGAAATGGTGTTTCCTGTCTCGTCTGGGTCAGGCGACCTCGACCACAAAAGCCGATGGCAAGAGCCGGTCCCCACAACCCCCGCCCGGGCCCACCGCCGATATGCTATTCGGCTACGCAAACGAGTCACGATTCCACCAACCGTCGTGCTCATGCTCATGCTCATGCATTGGTGAAGCCATCAAACACGGAAAGGAGGTCCTCCCACTGGTCACTAACCACGGACCCCACAAGTCCAAAGGGTCAGGTTTAAAAGGACAAGGACCGAGTTGCCCGTGACAGGTCGTCTTGTTGCTGGGACGACAAGGGGCCCACGTAATCTGACCTGTTATTCCGTCTCCGTTTCCCAGGCCGAAATCGTGTCACCTCAATATGACGTGTCTGCCGGCCGACCCAAACGGTGAGTATCTGAAACGTGGGACACCGCAAACACCTGATTCCATGGCAAATGGTGAGGACTGACAACCCCTTCACATAAACCACCGTTTCCGCCTATGCAATTTCCCGACTCCAAAACCCCATAATTAATCTGCATCGAAAAGAAGAAGAAGAAGGTTTTTCCTCTTTATATTTCTATTTCAATTGTTTTTAAACTTATAATTTAAAATTCTAACTTTTTTCTAACTCAAAAAAACGATCGATCCCTTTTTTTTTTGTTTTCTATAATGTTGGTTGGGTCCCACCAATAAGTAAAATGTAAAGTTGATAAAACAGAAATATTTCGTAATAAAAAGAAATGATGGTCGAAGAAGTTTGGTCGGCGTGGTTTTTACTTGGTGAACTCCTCCGCCCCCACCTCCTTTCCTCCTCCCCCAAGTCTTGATCGGAATTCTCGGTTGTGTTTATGACCGATGCATAGTCCTCCTCCGGTGCCGTGCTGTGGTGTCTGCTTCCTTTGTGGTCTTTGTTTCTGCTGGACTCCGTAGATCCATGTCTCTTATCCCTCGCGAGTTCTTTTTCCTCGCTCCGCTCCTTTTCTCCTTCCCGTTGCCTCTACCCACGAGTAAGAGGTGGTTTGCAGTTTGCTTTCTCGTGGCATTTCTTCTCGGCTTTTGAATCAAACTTCACCCATAAAATTTTGGGGGGTTAAAAGGTTGCGGCGTCGGCTTTCTTTAATCCGCTTTGTCTCTTTCTTTTTGCTTGATTTTCTGCGAGAGGGGCTGATTCTTTTCTTTCTTTTATTTTTTGTTCACTTTATATTATGGAAAAGGATTCAGCCCCAAAGTTCAGATTCGCTGTGAAAGCTGGTTTGGTGTTTAAAAATCCACCTTTGTTTCCGGAACTAAAGGAAAGGTACGCATTCTTTGCCCTTCACAATGGGGACTATAAGTAGCGTCGCCAGGGGAGGTGGAGAGGAAGGGCAGGGAGGGAGCTGTCATTCTCAGGGAGAGGCAGAGGATTTGATGGGGCAGGGCCCTCCCCGGAGTCCCAGTGGCGCGGCCCGCTTACCTCTGCTCTTCACTCCTCAGGTTCGCTTCTTCCCTTTCCAGCGCAATACACATATCACGAAACCAAATGGGCTGATTCAATAGAAATCCTTTTACTTTCCTTGCAAAAAATAATGAGGTGTGGAAGTATCAATCCTTCTCTCAAGTTGCATACATGGGTTTACTTTTTATTTTAACTCAATTATGAGCATGAATTCATGTGTTGGCTTGGTTGGTGCTTCATTAATGTTTCAGACAGGTTCATTTGCACCGATTTGTCGGATATTTGTGTTGTGTGACTGTGCGCAGCAGTGCTACTCATCTAAATTTCGAAACTATCTTCGATTAGTGGGTTCCTCTTTTCTCATTGTTAAGTTCACTAAGCATTGAAGAGGATGATACACAGGTTTATTTAAATTTCTGACTCATTATGAAGCAATAATTGACTAGGTCTTCACTCATGATAGATATTGTTATATTTATTGAAATTGAACATGTGTTACCAATTAGTTTCTCCTGGAATGGTGCTTCCTTGTGAGATCAGAGATGCTGTAATTACGTTTTTTTTTTCTCTTTTTTTGCCTGTGCTGGTTACTGCCACTAAAGTGACAGTTTCCTTGGACTATCAATTAGGTTTTCCACCAGTAGGTGCTATTGATACATGAAGCTAGGGCTTCCTTCTAAGTTGCAATTCCTGGACAGTTATCTCAAAGGGCCTTTGAGGTAGGAATTTTTCTGTTTTTTTTTGGGGGGGGGGTAAACCCCTAGGTTGTGCCTTGAAAAAGCTTGCTAATTTCACATCTGATATGTGCACTTGTCTTCGATAAAATCGTTCAGTTTGTAGGATTTCGCCACCTCTATCCTCAAGGAAATTAGGTTTTTCATAATTAGATGTCAGTCTCATTGCTTGGTGATCATCAGAGTTCTGATATATGTACAAATAATGTTCATCACACAAAACCAAAGTTAGCTATGTGAATAGCTACAAATGCAAGTATTTTTCGCTTGGTAGACTTGCCATTGATAAAACGCAGAATGCATTCTCCTGAGATCAACTATGTTCCTCTATGATTTTAACAGATTTTGTGGTGTAATTCTCACTCTAATCATATGATTAGCGCAATTCTATGTCCTGCAGGTTCTGCTAAACGTTATCTTGTATTTCTTTTCCAGATTCCCGTGCCCCCGTTGCAGGGACGAGAGGAGATGCATTCACCAAGTGACTCACGGATGCCAAACTCCATTACGTATGAGGATGTCCTCGATGACCAAGGGATTCCAACGATGATCACCTGGATCCATGGTGGCATGGAAGTCTTCGTGGAAGGATCCTGGGATAACTGGAAGACAAAGTACTGGCAATTAGATCTTGTATGCCAAAATATATTTTTGTTGATAGTATGTGGTGGTTCAATGAGGCTATGCTTTGTTTGTGTTGTTGCAGGAAATCCTTGCAAAGATCAGGCAAGGATTTTACAGTCATGATGGTGCTTCCTTCAGGTTTCTACCGATACAGATTCATAGTTGATGGAGAATGGCGATATGCCTCTGATGTCCCATGGATGAATGATGATATGGGGAATGGCCACAACATTTTGGACTTGAAGGTATCTATTTTACTTGTTTTTCTTTTAAACCTCCATAAGACTCCGGGAGTCTTTTTTTATGCATAATTCTCAAGCTGGCTAATAAAATGGAGCATATTATTTGTAAGAATAAAATTTACATTGTCATATATGATCTCATGATACCGCCACACTGTGGTCAGTATTTATCATCTAGATTCACAAGGCAGAAACAGGCATGCGTTTAATTCTCATTGTCGTTCCTGCATCTTTTCCAAGAAATTTTTTTGTAGCTCTTTTGATAAATACTACAGAAGTGGCACACAGAGTGACAGGTTCAATATGAGATGTATTTTCATATCCATGAGTTTTATGCCTTCTTAGTGCTTATAGAATTTATTATAAATCCACTCGTATTTTGTTGTCATTATTAAGTAGTTGTCAGATGAGATATAGTCGGTTCCTTATCATTTATATGGACTGTCATGCTCTTGAGGCTTTTATGCGCTGACTTAGGGTCTTGATGAAGAATTGATCGGATGAGAAGAAAGAATTATCTTCTCCGGTTCTTAAGTAGCTCTGCATGAATCCTCTCATTTGCTCAACCATTGTTAGCTAATCTGGTTCGTCCACTGCCACCATCCATATATTTTCTTGTTGGCCTCGTTAGGGATTTCCTGATCAAATGAAATAGTCTTTTTTCTTGTTGGCCTTGTTAAGGATTTCCTTATCAAATGAAATAGTCTTCTTGGCAACGCATCTATTTGTTCTTTGTCATAATTACTTTTAACGGACAACAAATCTTGGCATAGAACACAAAAAAGCTTCTCGAATTGACTTTTCTTGATGCAAGCATCATGATAAGAACTTTACTGTATCATTAGGCCACTTAAAAGAGTATCTCCTTTAGCTGAAAGAATAAAGAAAAGCATGTTGCTCACATGAAACCAAACAAGGATTTGGGTGATGATCGCGGTACCGAAGAAACACTTGCTGAAGCAAAGTAGATGCAACAATTGCTTTGGAATTTGCTGTGCTTATGCCTTCCGTTTTATTTGTCGTCTGTCGTTCTTTTCGCCTTCTGCCTATTCGAAATTAACAGTGAACAGAAAAGTATGTCTTGTTTTCTCTTCAATTTTTTGGTTAACATCTAATGGTTACACATGAATTGGAATTGGTATGGCAAAAACCCAGATCCAGAACTCCCCAAGGTTAAAGAGAACACGTTCTTGTGGTGCAGGCATTTGTTCCCGAGGATTTGAGAGGTGTTGCTGGGTTGGAAATGCCTCGATCCCCGGAGTCGAGCTACAACAACTGGCCGCTTGGTTCAGAGGACTACAGCAAAGAACCACCACTCGTACCTCCACAGTTACACCTCACCCTCCTTAATTCACCGGCCACCGTGGACTGCACCGCCTCTCTCACGAAGCCTCCCCACGTGGCACTAAATCATCTCTACATTCAGAAAGAAAAGAGTGGTCAGCCTGTCGTGGCACTCGGGAAAACTCATAGGTTTAATTCCAAGTTTGTCACCGTGATTCTCTACAGGTCCTTGGCAAGGTAAAATGTACAGAACGTACCTGCTGGTACAGTGTGTGACGGTCAAAACCATGTGCTTGGAGTCGAGGTAACTCGATCTATGATCAGTGAAACTGTGATGTTATGTTGAGGACCTCCAAAACCGATGAAGGGCGTCGTCATCTTCAAGGTCCTGTAATCAAGAAGCGAGCACTTGCTACTTGCTGTAGTGCTTTGTGCTAGAAGAAGGAACAAAAAAAGAGCCGAGGTCTCTTTCCCGTTCTTTTGACAGGTTGACGGCACTCGCTTTTTGGAGGAATAATTACATGGGAGTTTGAGATCTGCTTGGGTTGATAAGAGAGTTTTCAATTCTTGTACTGTTGCATGAAATAAATCTGCTATGCGATCTCTAAACTTCCATGGATTTCGAGAGACCATCTTCTTGTAATCAGAAGATAATTAAGATGGCTGAAGTCGACCTGACCTGTCACACTCGATCGCACCCATGCGTACAACTGCTCTCTTTTACTTGCATAAACTAAAGACGAGACGAATTTTTTACAATTTACTTGCATTATTATGGTTCCTTGTTATTGACATGCACGCATGCATAATCTTATCAGCAGCTATATATAAAGATAGATACGGCCGCACGCACGCACGCATGCATTTCCGCGTTGGTGCGGTGCGGTGCAGCGAGCGAGTCAGCAGCAGGCGACGGAGGATACGGACAGAGGATAGCGGTAGGTATTGGCGTACTGGAAGGAGAGGCTCTCACCGGAGGCGAGGGCTGCGCCATCGTTGACGAGACAGTCGTCGAAGCGGAGGCGGCGGAAGAGGAGGGGGTTTATGAGGCGGGCGGAGCTGAACCAGCCGCACCTCACGTGGATGTCCGCCACCGAGCACCTCGTTGGGCACGCGTTCAGGATCTGCACCGTGTACGTCGGGATCCCATTTGGCAGCGGCGCCGTCGCCCCCTGGTACAGCAGGATGTCGTCCTTGGAGCATTCCTCCTCCCCCATCCTCTCCGCCCTCGTTCCCTCCTCCGATCCCCCTCCTATATGTACAGACACACACATACACACACACACTCACTCAAATCAGACAAACAAGTATAAAATAACACGAGTACGTATGCATATGGAGCCATCACGGCCGTTGGATCTCACCAATTCCGAGAAGCTTCCGCGGTTCGGCCATCCGATAGCTGCCGGGAAAGTGGACGGCTCCTCCTACACGGCAGCGGGCCCCTGCGCACAGCACCGAGCACGTCAGTAAACAGCACCCCCTCGTCGTTGCGCAGTTCATAGGATCGCAGCCTGATCTGATCTGGATTGCGTTTCGGTTTCGATCTGGACCGTCGACTCAGAGACGGATTATCTAGTGCCGATAAAAGGACTTTTGCTCTTGATGAAATGCTACTGTGAGCTAGATGGCGGCTAAGCTTCGGTGAGACGAAGTGGACGAGGTGGGGAAGCGGGAAAGGTGCTTACCGTAATGGAGAAAGGAGGAGAGGGAGAGGGAGAGGGAGACGACGCTTAACAACGCCGCGGTCAACCACCAGGGTACCCGCCGCTTGAACCAGCCCATGGTCGAGCTCAGTCGTCGGATCCGCGATCACCAGCTGCTGTTGGACGCCTCCTGCAGTTGCAAGTGTGGATTCCGGGAAAAGGGAGCAGGAGAGAACTGTGGGAAGTCGACCTCCGTGCTTTCCCGAAATGGCCGGGGGTGGGTGGGAGCGGTTCCTCTCAAAGAGACGGATCCTACTCCCGTTATATAAGGGAGGTCCATTTCTCCCCGCTGCCGGGAAGAATTCGTAATAATCTACGTTTCTGCCGCCGGGTCTCTTCCGTTTGTTGGGGCCCGCGTTCTCGTGAGTGGGCATTTATGGGACGTTGGGTCCTTCCAAACCATTTACCTCTCGATCGGAGACGTGAGATCGTGATCGGAAGGTTGAGGCCAGGCCATGATGGCCCGGACCTGTTTTAAATGAGGGCGTCTTATCGGATGGCGTCCCCGAGGGATGAGGAAAGAATACGCCGCGAGAGCACTCCGACCGTCCATTCCCTGGACCCCGCCGTGGTTCGTCTATTTTGGCATCCGGGCGTAGAGGAGTAGATGCCCCTCGGTTTTCGAGACCAAAGATATCGGGAGTTATGCTGTATCTTTGACCGAGGGTCTCGCTACCGTATGATTTTGATTGGACGCCCCGTGAAGACAGCTAAAAAGATTTGTGGCATGGGATGCAGCGCGTACTGCACTGCACTGCCCAACGAGCCTCAGTTAAGGTGAGCTCGAGTGCTGTGATTAATGGGCTTTACGTGAGCCTCATAAATCGACAGCCAGCTCATCTGAAAATGAATAAAGAGTTTATGTGGGAAATGCATTCTTGTTCCTACAAAACGTATGTATTGATTCCGATGCTGATGTATATCGACTGAAGATAATGCGTGTAATGCCTGCTTGTGGAACGTGGCAGGCCAACCCGTAGGTGGAAGAAACGGAGGCGGAAGCTGAAGCGGTGCCAGACTAATGGAAGAGACATATAACGAGTGAAAGCATATAATATATATAGCCAGAAGCAGAGAAGGGCGGAAACACGAGGAACGAGATAGCCGGAAGCAGCAAGAAGAGGGTACCAGCGGACAAGATGGTGGAAGTAAATGAGGAGGTGGTGGTGGGAGTTAATGAGGGGGGAGCCTTGAGGTGAAAACTGGAGGCACGTTGGAACGTAAGCCGCCATATTGCCAGGGAATAATAGCAAGAATGAGGTCGGAACGGGTCCGAGAATAATGGCAGGTGCTGGTGCAGGTGCAGGTGCTGCCTGCGCTTTGTGTTCTCCCCGTTTGCTCTGCATCGATGGCTGCTACCGGCGTAGGGGGCCGTCCTAGTCGATGATACGGACGAGTAGACACCACGTTTCACAAACATGTTCGCCAAAGGACACTCGTCGTGACTCTTCATGTGCCCGAATGGGAAAACCTTTGTACTCCAACCATTTGTTTCTTTCGTTGATTCCTAGTGATGAAATGTGCACAGAGACGAGGACTGCAAGATTGAATTTTAAGCAAGATGACAAATCTCCGCACCAGGAATTCTGCAATCAATGGGTGGATGGAATCATCATCCTCTGTTTGCTAACACCTCGAGGAACCCAATGCGAAGGATCGACAGGGCTGCACGCTCCTGTTGTTGTGTGAGGGTCCCTCTACACGCATGACTTTGAAGTCGTAAGCCTCTTCAACTAGTTGGTACCCGCAAAACCTAATATTCCTCGGATCTGCCAATAATTTAGGGTCAATATATTTTTATCCATTTATTCAACAGTGACGAAGTTTTATTTTCCGAAGAGACATTGGATTTGCATTATTGTCCGCAAGTCGATAAAGAGATTCGAGAAAAAAAATACATGATTCGTTCAAGGTCAGAATCACGCCTCAAGACGAGTTGTCTTGGGTATTTGCCACATCGTCACAATCAATGTCACACCACGTCATCGTCAAATCAGCAAGAGAAGCATTTTCATGCGTCGAGTCAGAACCGTACCAAGACGTTTTTTGAACATCCCATCTCATAAAACTTGGGACGATGTCGTATGATACCGTTCTCCGCGTCATGAGATGACGACCGTACAAAAATACCATCTCGCTCATTGATGATCGATTATCATGCCAAACTGCGTACGATCGACCCTCGTACAGTAGTATAAAAACCTCTGACCAGATGGGGAGACAAAAATAAACAAAACCAACCAAACACCGACTTACTCGTTGAGGGGCCAAAGTCGGTAATCACCCAGACCTTCTGTGCGAGAGAACGATCACCCCCTAAGCCACGACCATCCCGATTGAGAGCCGCCAATCAACATTTCGACCGAGAGACATCAATCAACATTTCGATACCAACACCTCATCCTGAGGGCATGATCGACCTCGATAATTAACTCAATCGATTGAAGATTCCCAACATCGATACATGGATCAGGCCGTGTTGACTCGTCAACAACGGCGCATCAATTCATCAACACAAGTGGGAATGAGCATTTGTTTCAGCGTCTTAAATGCCCATCTCTATCTCTCCAAATAAATATCTAGCCATCTATTCCCCAAGGACGCCACCCTGGTCGTTCCTATCTATTTATTGCGTTGGACAGAGTTGGATCACGCGGTTGGACTAGCCACGCTCCGTCCACACCACACGGCAAAGCCCAACCAGAATACGTTATGGAAAGAATGATGGGCTAATCTCATATCAATTTGGGTACTGCTGCTGCTCTTCCTTCGGTATCCACTGCCATGAACACGCCTGTTCGCGTTCGGTCATCCTTCACTTTCCCATTGTAGAACTACACGAAGGGCTTCCATGTATGGATCCTCAGCAGTCCCTCCTACGGATCATCGCCTTGGACAAAGTCAAACCCTCCGACGTCTTTCTCCATTTGGGCTTCCAGCAGGCCCACATTTAGCTACGCACGCAGTAAGTCACCCACCCATCTCATGGAGAGGGTTCGGATTTGCAATTGTCACGGATCTTGTGAATAACATGGTCCGAACCCGCAATCGACGACTCGACGGGGAAGACTAGGTCAAATTCGTCGGCTCCTCCTGGTGATAGACTTACTGAACTCACACTCTCGTCAATCCTGAAAGCACAAGTCTCCTCCACATAGTTCCTCTCTTCAGCCGACCCATCCATATCGTACTACCACCTATCATCTCTTCTCCTTTGCAGTACACATACACACCCACCCTCCAACTGGTCGTACTACCGCTGCCAAGAAAAACGAATCACGGATTCACCCCTCGGCCCCACCTCTTTTAGCTCCTTCCATAAGCTAACAAAACATATAATTACCCCAACGGCCCATCTCCTCTGTCCTTGGAACGCCTCCGCTGTCGCCATGGCCAAATCCCCATTCCCCTTCGTCCTCATCCTGCTCCTCCTATCCCTCGCCGTCGCCGTCTCCGCCCACGGTGGCAGTGGCGGCGGCGACGACGATGCGGACGCCGACTCCGATGGCAACAAGCCGGATCTCCGATCTAAGTCGCTGATCCTCACCAAGGTCTGGTGCCTCATCGTGATCTTCTTTGCGACCTTCCTCCCCGGCGTATCCCCCTACTTCTTGAAGTGGAACGAGGCGTTCCTCGCCCTCGGCACCCAGTTCGCCGGCGGCGTCTTCCTGGGGACGGCCATGATGCACTTCCTCAGCGACTCTGACGAGACCTTCGAGGATCTCACCGACAAGGACTACCCCTTCGCCTTCATGCTGGCTTGCGCTGGCTTCGCCATCACCTTGCTCGCCGACTGCATCATATCAGTCGTGGTGGCAAGGGGGCGGAGCGTCCGAGACGTGGAAAACGGGCAAGGTTGTCTTCTTCTTCTTTATATTATATTTACTTCTCTGCTTGATTTATGTTCAGAACCGTAATGTGATGGAACAATCCTTTTCTTTGTCATGATTTTTCCCCGTTTAGAATATTCCGTTTCGTAGATTAATCTATTTTATGTTCTTCCAATCATTTTGATGTTTTCTTATCAACATCATAATCCTCGCTTGCTGAATTTGATCTCTCTTTTCTTTCGTGTAAGTTTTGACGGGACAATTTTTTGAATCATGGCAGAAAGTTCGCATCAGAGTAAACAGGTCACGACAGGCGGAGTCTCCCAATCCCAACAAGAGGTGAGATGGCTTCCTGCTGGTTTTATAAATTAGAATTTACTGCTTTCAAATTTACAAAATGCAATCATGCGATCAACAACCAGTAGCAGTATCTGAAGCCAAAACGTCACTCCTCCGATGATAATCTAATGATTCACAAATTGTACGATCGCGTTAAGTCGATCGTTATCCTATTATAAAAGCCCCGAATGTAACAAATTGGTTCAAGTCACTTGAGCTAAACCTTTGTACGACGCACGCAAAGGTTGTGCGTTTGCTTCTAAGCCTGTTAACTATTTTGATAATATGAATGAACTTTTCGTCCTACATGCTTCTTGCAGGTCGGACAGTGCACCGGTGATCATTCTGTGGCATCTCTACTTCGTGATGCTAATTCACTTGGAGATAGCATATTGTTGATTTTTGCCTTGTGCTTCCACTCGGTTTTCGAAGGAATAGCGATTGGCGTCGCAGGTATATATATTGTGTTTCTGATGCACTATCTGTTTTCCTGTCATGTTTTAGATCTGTGTTTCTTGTAGCGTTAAAAGAGATTGAAATTTACTTAGAAGCGAACAGAATTAAGATTAACATAGAAGCGAAATGCATCTAT